>NC_135868.1:3715625-3920625 GCF_031162955.1 Sander vitreus
TCAAAACAAACTAACATTCTTTTATTGAACAAACTGAACATCAAATTGAATATAAAAGGCACCGCTAGAATGACTCATTAGTATTTTAAAGTGCAGTTTTCTTTCACCTAACATGTAACAAATCTCGGAGTTTCTTTAGCGATATTTCGCGACATACTGTTTATTGCGCCATTTGATAATGCAATGACGATTAAAAAATGTATTTATTGTGCAGCCATAAGCAAACGTCCGTGGTTCTCTCAGCATTCAATTCACTACAAACATCTAAAAATGAAACCCAAACCACCGCCTGAAGCTGTCAAAGACACACAGATATTGCGCCGAGAGGCACCTAGACCTCCACCAACAACACAAACACGGCAGAACAAAGGCTTCCTGTGTCAAGTGTTGACACCTGCTCACAGGGTTGATGACAGCGATAAAGATAGAATGACAGAGGGACAGGCGAGTCAACAATCCTGAGGGCCCAAAAGGTGCTCTACAGCTAAACAACACCTGACACCTGATGACCCAAGCTCCCGCTTGACTGACTGCAGAGTTTGTTAAAGGGGAAGTGGAAGGGGGGGAGGGGCGGGTTTGGTTAAAAGGTGAAGACTAATAGTGCGTTCCACCTTCGGAACTCGGAAGCCGGCGCTGGGAATGACGTCACACCTGAAATGAATGCATTCCATTTACAAGTCAGATTTTTCATCGTGGGGTTTGCTCTAGCTAGGTTAGCCATTGCTAGCAATACCAGTTGATACCAAAGCACTACGCTGTTTTTTGGTGCATACAAACACTATATCAACATGTCCACAGATAGAAGTTGAACAGGACAGTGTACGATTGATTTAGTTTTCGTCTCGCATTGACAGACCTTCCCCCACAGCGCTGCAGAGAAGGGTCTGGCTAGTCCACACAGCATTCTGTGATAGGAACGTTGTTGCTATGAACTCATTTAGTTTAGACACAAATAAGACAGAAATGCTAAATGCTAATCGAAAATCTGACTTCCGAGTACAAATGAAACGCACCATTAAAGCCCATACCTTCAGAGACAAAACAGGAAGTTCCACAAACAAACCAAAAACAAAAGACAAAAATATCTACCGCTGTCTCTAAGAAAGTTTACATGAAAAAATATCAGCAAAGCTTCTAAAAAAAAGTCTCACAAAAGGAAACTAGTATTACAAAAGTTAACGTTTAGTTCGGAGAGAATCATATATCATTCTCAACTGTGTTGCCTTCCTATGAATCAGTTCTATAGTTAGCAAACGATTGTTACAGAAAAGTGTATTTGCAGCTGAAACGCATGTCGGAGCGTTCAACCTCCAAAGCATTATCTCGTTTTGTTTGAGGGTGAGCTGCCATTCGCTAGCCACATTGCACAAAAACACAAGACGAGCTCTGACAGAAGAAATAAAAAAAAGTGCTCCGAAACTGATGCTCTGTTTGTTTCCTAAACCTCATCAAGCCAGAAAAAAAAGTAGGTTGCCTACTGTTTGCAAAGTATGATGTGAATGCGGAGTGTAATAAAGTAGTAAAAGTAGACAATGACCCTGATGAAGACATATGTGAGTGGAAACGCGTAGGTCATTTTAAAATACCTTGCCATGTTAAATATAGGCATTTTAATTTAGCACAAATCCTACGAAGTGCCTTGGATTGTTTTTGGAGGAGACATGCTTTTTTTTTCAGTTTCCACCCATGCAAAAAGAGCCCTTCACAAGATGGGATAAACACAGTCCAAAGAGCACCTGTATGTGAATACCAGAAAGACCCAGCAGAGCTTCCAAAACACGCACCTCGTGATTCAGGGATTCAGTTTTTTTTTCCACAAGCAATTTGCAAATTAAATAAGAAAAAAAATTAAAGAAAAGCACTTTCATCCACTTATGCTGCTTTGCACCTGCACTTTACGTAATAGTGTGCAATGCAAGTAAATTATTTTACTAATCCTGTTAACATCTTCACATTCTCTGTTCTATGTTCTTAGTCTAATGTGTATGTTTTTAATGCTTGCAACATAGAGTAGCACTTTTTAATTGTGTTGTATGTACTTACAATGACAATAAAGACAATTCTGATTCTGAGAGGAATACAGGTGTAAAAGGAGAATGGCGATGGAGAAGATAAAAGGTAAAAATATTTGGATTTATGTTTCCTGTGACGCGAGTTGACAAACTGCTTGAACAACTGTGTGTCAGAGCTGCAAAGTCAAACGTGTTGGCATGTCCGAGGCAGCGCCTGTCTCTGACTTAGGCCGGCGGCTTCTTGCTGTGCTGTGCAGGATGTTGAAATGTAACAGGATGTGGCGGATGATTGCATCAGTGCCAATGTTTGGGAAGAAGCACCTTCTTCCAATGTAAAAATGTGTAATCTGCTGCAGCCCAACATGCTCTGTTGCTTCATGTCACTGCAACTGCTGCTTTAAGTCTTTTGGGGCAAGTTCAAGTTGAGTCTAATGTCTTCGTAAGCATCATGTTTACGTAGCTGAGCCCAAGTCATTCCAATGCCAAAAACTCATGTTCAAGCCATAGAAATAAAATGGATAGAAAGGCCATTGAACTGTTTCCTGTGGTCATTTGATTGGTACACAACAAAATGGCGACTGTTGTTAGTTTGCATAGTGACAACACGCATCAGTGGGGCCGTAAACTGTGTCGCAGCTCGCTGGGAGGAGAGCCGCCCGACGCAGCTCAGAAGATGTTTTCGGAGTTGCAGGCAGTGGGTCAGCGGACCGCTAACGTTAGACCCAGCGGCAGTGGGTAAGCGGGCCGCTAACGTTAAACCCAGCGGCAGTGGGTCAGCGGACCGCTAACGTTAGACCCAGCCCGCTGTTCAGCTCATTCTCTGTAACCGATGTAGCATAAAAGCAGGGCGGAACCAGCAAGCCGGTGTTAGTTGGCTAATGTTAGCTTGCTAACTCTGCCTTAACGTTACCTTCTCACCAGATCGTTCACAGAAAACAAACCAAATAAAGCTGTCACTCCTGTGCTTTGTGTCGTAACGTTACTACTCCGCTGCTTGTTTGTCCGTTACTGCAAAACCTCAGCTCTGCGACTTGCCGGAAGTCAGCTTATTATCGGAAGTTTATACGTTACCATGGCAATGGTACACATAAAAATGGCCGCTGCCCTGACCGTTCTGCTACGTTGATTTGAATGGAAATGGCCTTTCTATCCATTTTCTTTCTATGGTTCAAGCAATGTGGCTATAAAAAAACTCAAAACTAAAGTCTATAAAGTAAATATTTAGGTTGTGGCTTAAGTGTAGTACAAGAGTACAATATCTTAAGTCTGCAACTCTGCACAGTAATACATTCTTAACAATCATATCAATTTGATCACTCTTATCAAGTATTATTTTTTTTGACAAATAAATCATCTCATCACAAGCATCATGTCATGTCATGAGTGATGCTGCTGCTGCTGCTGCGGTCAAGAATAACAACTCAAAACTCAGCTTTTAAGCCTGAAACGTAGATGAGAAGTACAACGTTGTGAATTATGGTGATTATATGAGTGTTTGCAATAGTGTTGAAGGGCGTGGCAGCCCATCAGAGTGTGTGCATGTGTGTGAAACCATGTGAGCGCATTAGTCGAACATGTTTCAAGACGCCAAGGCGTGAGAGGAATGAAGATAATTTCCTACAAGGTCATTAAGTGGCTGACATGAATACATACAGACACACAAACAAAGAGCACGACAGATTTGTTACGGACACATACACTTACTGACTTAAATGAAGAGGGTCAGATAACACACACACACACACACACACACACACACAGGTTTGTGGCACTATCTTTGTGGGGACCTGTCATTGACATAATGCATTCCCTAGCACCTTACCCTAACCTTAACCATCGCAACTAAATGCCTAACCTTAACCCTTACCCTCACCCTAACCAGAACCTCATTCTATCCCTAATCCTAAAACCAAGTCTTAACCCTCAAACAGCCCTTTAAACTTGTGGGGTCCAGCATATTGGCCCCACAAATCTGTCGGGACCCCACAAGTATACATCCGGTTTTTGGACCCCACGAATATAGTTAAACAAGCCCCCCCCCCACACACACACACACACACACACACACACACACACACACATCCATTGCCACTGTCGGGTGATAACCTTGTATGTCCAAAACAGGAAACGAAAAAAGGCTCATTTTAAAACAATTGACTGAGCTTTTTAACCCAGACAAAGTCAAATGAAATTGCTGTAAAGGGTGACCAATAGCATAGATTTATGAAAACAAAGAAAAAAGACTAAACATGGAGATACAAGGTTTCTGCCCAGAAGCGACAATATCTATTCAGTACAGATATGTAGATATGTTAACTCTGAAGCATGAAATCATGGAGAAAATTGCAGTGAAGAAACTCCTGAAAAATCGGGTGGAAAGCCTAACAAAAGTAGCAAAAGAAAAACACAAGCTTTGTGTGATGGGGTGTCATTCACCTGCACACCAGAACAAGACCGCTGTTACAACTCCACGGATAAACCGCGGCTTGCATTGTCGTCGTGTTCTGGGATGCACCGGATCTGTGCCCGTCATGCAGTCACAGCGCCGACCGCGTGCCCGGAACGAGGGGTTTAGAAAGCAAGAGTACTTACGGTACTTTCTGTCTGCAGTACACGATTAGGCCGATGCCGACAGCAAGAGCGATGAGGATGGCAATGATGATTCCAGCGATGGCTCCATCTGAGAGACCTTCCTGCAACGTTCCTTTGTCTATAAAAACAACAAAAAGATTTTTTTCTAACATTCTGGCAAAATGTCTGTAAATCAACAGAAACAGGTATTGTGAAATACAGGTACAGGTATTGTAAAATAAACCCAGGTATTGTAAAATACTTAGCGTGCAAACATTGTGTGCAAACTGCTGCCATGTTTAAAGGCAACTGCATGTGTCAGGACATGAATATACAACTCAATCTGATGGTCTGTGGAAGTGATCACCAATGCTGATTAAGGCGGCGTTCACAACAGCAAAATAGGGGATCCAGTGATTTTTCCGCAGGGTTGTGCAGCGGTGGGAGTGTCATTTACACTCACACATTATGACGGGTCACAGATTTCTTTGAAACACCAGAAAAGCCTGTGTTAGTGAGTATCCAGCCAGTTGAGCCAGGTAAAAGGAAGCAGGAGATTTCTTTATAGAGGCCTAATTGTATTTTAATGTTATTTTAGGAGTTATCTGTTGTAGTTATGGCTGATTCTTTATAGTTATGCTGAGTAATTACAGGTGATTCCAAACCGTCCCCAAATTGGCCCTCAGGTATGTAATATGTCTATTTTATTCATGAAATAACTTTACAAGTTTTCCTTTTACTCCGTGTTTGTGTTGGCCTACTATTTTTTTCCCCCCTGTAACGTTACTTGTGTAAAGCGTCCGTGGGTTTCATGAAATGCTGTATATGAATCTAAGTTATTATTACATTGGTTGCTACAACAATCTCTCAATGCTCTGGCTCCTGACACAGAAACAGTGAAACCCAGTTTAGCTCATGAGACAGTGGGTAATACAGCACCGTAAAGAAAAGAGCTTTACGACAGCAGGCGAGGTAAAGACAGTACCGCTTTTGTCCAAAGCGGCCGCTAGAATCAACACAAACTGAAAGTTACATACAGCCACTTTAAATGGCCCATTTGTGTGATGTCCTGTTGTGTTGTCTAACCCCCCAATGTAGCACAAGTAGACTTTATATTTCACAACTACTGTTTTCCGCCGAAACGATCGTTTATAGACCTATAAACGATCGTTTCTAAAAGCACTTGAAGGCAGCTTCATTTCACAGAGAAAGAGAGAAAGAAAAAGAGACCGAGGAAACAGTCAGCGGGTTCCACAAACTTCCGGGCAGTTCTGTGCTTGTGTTTAGTGTGTTAAAACTTTCTTGTGGCAGCAATAGAGGCAGTGATGTTTCCTGTTTTCTCTAACGGAATCTCACACCGCCTCAAAACACTCTGACAAGTCTGATCGCCGGATACGTGATTGGTCACGGCAGCGTGACTTCGAGTTGCCGGACTATTTGTCAAAAATCTCATTGTGTAAATAGTTTGTGTAAGCACCAATAGTCAACCCTACAGTACCGATATCGAGGTGTTTGGTCCAAAATAACGTGATATTTGATACTAATAGCATGCATAATAATAATAGCATTACAATGAACATCATTGCAAGGATTGTCAGTGGTTTTAGAGGTTTTCTTTCATGAAGTATTGGACAAGAGGAACTTTACTAGTATGTTGTAAGCAAAAACACTTTGGGTAATTGCCATAAACAAAATGACAGATGACAACTGCTGCTGAGTCATGAACCGGTTTCTTTTTGCCTGTGCGATGACATAAGACTAACAAGTATTGTTGTCGTCTGTTGTCGTCTCTACTTTGACTTAAAGTCAATGTACTTCTGTAAAATCACCGAGTTCACATCTAACCTATTCTTTGAGTCATTAGCCAACATGACGTTGTACTTGCTAATAACTACATGCATCTGATGCGGGTGGTACTGGTTAAAAATTTAAGTCAGGGTTTCCAGGCAACAGACATGGATCTTACCTTGGACGGTCAGGCTGTGGGTGTACATGGCGGTCTTGCCAGTGACAGCGTTGTTCGCCTCGCATGTGTACTTTCCGGTGTCCTTGGTAGTAGCCATCTCGACCGTAAACTGGGCCGTTTTGACACCGGTATCTGTGCCGTTAAACTTCCAGGTGAAGTTTGCATGGGGGATGGAGTGAGCAGAGCAGGTGAGGACCACGTTGTCGTTCACCTCAACAGCCTTTTTACCTGTCACCTCCACTTTTTCAGGACCGTCTGGAGGCAAAACAGATAGAAAAGAGGGTTTATTATCTGGTCTTTCATTTCACACAGTATCTTTGCCTCACATCTTTCCCTCCACACGCCCTCTTTAACTCCCCGTTGCGCTCCCGAGGAGCCAACTCACAGTTTGACAACTGGAGTGGTGCATGTGCTGTACATACAAAATGTGCAAAAGGATGTAGTCTATATTGACAACTTTGCATTTCCGGGATTCCTCCGGTGCCGCCGGAAATTCCGCCAGATGTCCCTCATTTTCGGCTGGATGTCCATTACCATCCGGTTTCTTTGTGTTGGCGTTCTAAACTCCGGTGGATTTATGAGGACTCTGGTTAACTGCTCCTCAGATCTCTGCAGGGTAAATCCAGACAGCTAGCTAGACTATCTGTCCAATCTGAGTTTTCTGTTGCACGACTAAAACAACTTTTGAACGTACACACGTTCCACCAAAACAAGTTCCTTCCAAAGGCTATTCTGCAGTGGCGCAGTTATTGCGTCCGGCGCTTAGCGTTGCCCAAGACAATCGTGACTGGTTTAAAGGAATGCCAATAAACCAGAGCATGTTTTTCTCCTATCACAGAATGCTGCGTGGACTAGCCAGACCCTCCTCTGCATATGCTTGTTGCTGTATGTTTGAATATGAAGCATTTTTATGGTCTTCTGAATGACTTCTGCAAATAAAAGTGGTTTAAAAGGAAAATCACTGCCAGGACAAATGCCCAATGCCTCACAATGTAAAACCATAAACCCTGATAACGCTGCAGCACCACGACACTTTAAAGAAGCTTATAAGTTGACATTTTGAAAATCTAGGTTAAAAACCCACCTCTAATCATTATATTATAGCCAATCACAGCACAGCATCCTCTCTGCGTCCTTCACAAACAAATTTTTATGTTGCTGGCTTTATATTGTTTTATTATTACTGTTTAAATGTTGTTCAATTGTTTCGTTGCTGTGTGATGTTTATAATATGTGTTCTTTTAATTGTAAAGTACGTTGAGACCATATTTAATGGCAATTTTACCGTGGGCGTCGGAACTATTGGGCTTGTTCGAGATGAGCCAGGCCCACGCCGAATCGATCACCGGCGATCGCCGCCCAACACAGTTTTGAGAGGCAGGCAGCGCAGTTGCTTTACACCGACTGCAAGACCGAGGGCATGATGGGAAACACCTAGCGCTCAGCTGATCCCACAGCTGATTGGTTCAGAATCGAGTCAACGTGATGACGTTTTATATCAACTTTGTATTGTTTTTGAATTGGAGGGATTTTAATTGCTATTTGTCTGATTTATGTGTTGTACAACTGATGGCTACGTGTCTAGAGCAGTGGTGTAGTCTACGTGATAAGCAGGTATATGCAGTATACCCACTAAGAAAGCTCCAGGATTTCCATATACCCACTTAAAATGCCAATGCCAATGACACGCAACAACATACTTTCCATTATATTTTTGATATGTTTTGAATTGTGTTTTTCATCTTGGCATAGGCTAAATAAAGGTATTCCCACCGTAAATTGGTGAATAAAAGTTATCCGAATACAGGAAATGATGTCTTTGATGGTCAAAATAACCCTGGGGGAGGGCACCCCCCCGCCCCCTCCCCCAAAGGCAGATTCTGGCACATATACAGTATAGAGGCCAATATATTTATATACAGTACAGTACACCCACTACAATACATTAGACTACACCACTGGTCTATAGAGTGTGAGGTATTGCTTACGAGCAACGCTACAAACGGAATGCACGAAACAAATTCTAAATAAATTTGATGGATTGAAATTGATTGTGCGTATCTTCAAGTCTCCGAGCAGAACAAACACTCACAGTTGACCACCATCTTGTAGGAGGCTTCGACGGAGTGGATGGGGTTGGCGAGCCGACACCTGTACTCGCCGTTGTCCTCTTTCTGCAGCGGGTTGATCATGATGGAGCTCATGTTGGCGAAGAACACCAGGCGGCCGCCGGCAGACAGGCGTTGGCCGTCTTTGTGCCAGGTTATGGTTTTCACGGTGCCGTTTGTCGCCTGGCAACTGAGGTTGACCGTGCTGTTGCCGGCAATGAGGACATCGGTCGGACCGCTGATTTTAGCACCTGAGATGGCATCTGTAAACATTAATTGGAGAGAGAGACAACGAGAGAGAGAGAGAGAGAGAGAGAGAGAGAGAGAGCAAGAGAGGTTTAATTTTTACAGTTCTATTCAGCTATATTTTCCTTTAACACTTTATAGTGTTAACACTTTATAGTGTTAAAGGTGCAGTAGGTAAGACTTATAAAACTGCCCCTATGTTCCAGTAGAACTACATGAAGCAGGTCATTTAAAAAAAAAAAAATCTGGTTTCTCCCGCACCACCTACAGCCTGTAGTGAGATTTGCAAAAATCCACAGCTCTCTGTTCAGATGCACCAATCAGGGCCGGGGGGGGTGTCTAACTGTTGCTTCACAGTACAAACATGTAACAGAGAAACCCTTCACAAATAGACATGACATCAACATAAGACATCTTAGGACGTAAAAAAAGGGCTCATGACCGTACAGACAATATTAAAAAGTGACTGTAAGAATTAAAGGGCTCGGTTGCTGTTTCAATCGGCCAAACGGCTTGAGTCGGCAAAATAAAATGTTCATGGCATTTCCTTTTTCACTCCTCCTCCTCCTCCTCCTCCTCCTCCTCCTCCTCTCTGTTGTCATCCAGAAAGAAAACACAGAAACTCTTCAGGGCATAATGTAAGACCATCCTCCAACTCCAACCCAGCAGGTTTCTCTCTCTCACACACGCACACACACACACACACACACACACACACACACGCACCCACACACGTGGGTGTGTGTGTGTGTGTGAGTGTGTGTGTGTTTCTTTTATCTGCCAACACTCAATGAGAGATTCAGAAACTGAAACTAGACAACAAAACAACAGAAACTGATGAGATGTTTAAGATAAGACAGAACTTTAATCATCCTTAAGGAAAGTTGTGTAGCTAAAATGCTTAGTATACATATATAAATATGTAATATTTTGTATAATAAATATGTATTATTTATATCAGTGCTTCCCAAAGTGTGGGCCGTGATCCCCTGGCCGGCCGCGGCGGTGTTGCAGGTGGGCCGCAGCCGGGGCTACAAAACATTCTTCCATGTAGTGGGTTTTCATTCAATACATTTGTCAACAGTGGATTTTGGATGTCATACATTTTTACACAGTGTGTGAGGCTAATTTTCAAAGTTTGATTTCAAACTCCTGAAATCTTACGCAAGTAAATATGACTCACGTATTACGCTAAACGATTAGTCAGTTACCTAAAAAATAGCTGATGTATGACTCAATATTGAAAGTAGTCCTTCGTCCTTTCTTTGAGACACACACACGCACACGCAAACGCACACGCACACACACACGCACACACACAGAGACAAAGTCTGCAGCCAACTGGAAAACAACATCCTCCAAAACAAGAAGAAAAAGATTCCTTGGCAGTCACTACAGACAGCACAGGGAGGCTCATGTTGAACTTTCAGCAGGATTGTCTGTGTGTTACACAACGTCTCAACACCTAAAAAAAAAAACACTGCGAGTCATCTGCTGTGGGTCACTGCAGCCTGTATGTGCAGCTAGTATGACTAATGTGAGTTCATGCTAACAGTCTAAAGCCTTGAAGGTATGTCAATGAGATAAGAAACAGTTTCAGTCTGCCTTTTTTTTTCTTCTTTTTTCGGCTGTCTGTTGGTGGACTTCAAGTGAACTTCTGCAATGTTTACAGTATATAGCTGTTGAAATGAAATGTCCCCATAAAACATCACATTTGTGTCACTTGTATAGATTGTTATTTAAAGACATCGTCATTTAAAGTTATACGCGAGTTTTCTAGTCCATCAGTGGATCTCTTCAGAGCTATTGCTGTTAAATATTAAAGGTGCTCTAAGCGATGTTTGGTGACGTCACTTCTTGTTGATGTTCTAAGTATTGTCAAACAAAACGGAGGCTAGCTCGCCCCTCCCCCCCCCAAATCCTTCTTGTCGGTTATTGGCTGGAACACTGTTATGTTTGGTGGTGCAGGTTGGCACAGTTTGTTTTTGTTGCTGTTTGTGGAGCCTGGGCTGTCTGCAGAGACAGTGTGTTCAGGGGACAGGCAGCTAGCAGATAGTGAGATGTTTTTTTACAGTGTGTTCAGGGGACAGGCAGCTAGCAGATAGTGAGATGTTTTTTTACAGTGTGTTCAGGGGACAGGCAGCTAGCAGATAGTGAGGAGATGTTTGTTGTATGTGACAAAAAAAATGTTGGAGCCTAAAAAACGCGTGGCATCGCTTAAACAGTCCTTCCAGAAAAATGCTGGAGTTTTTTTGTGATCGTTGCGGGCAAAAATCCTTGATTATGCGCCACGTTTTCTTAAAACATGCGATGGAATATGGGGGATATTTATGCAAATTTCTGCGATGGAATTGCGGGAACTTGGAAAAACTGCGGCTTCGTCGCGGCTTCATCGCGGGGTTTGCAGCTTTTTCGATGACGTTCACGTCGCGTAATTACGTCACTTCATAACGTCACTTCATAACGTTCCCATGGCAACAGGGGAAAATGGCTGCTCTTGTGTGAAGCAAACGCAACATTCTTCAACTTTCTGCTAAGATATATGGGACTTTTTTGCAACGTAAAATGCGGGGATTATGAAATCATGCAAGCCCCGCAGACTTTGGCTGATTATGCATTGAATTATGCGATCGCATGATCACGTTTTTCTGGAGGGACTGACTAGAGCACCTTTAAAGGACAATTACAATGTAATGCATGTTACTTACTCCAGGGGGCTTCTTCCCCCGGAGTCCTTATGCTTTCTCGCCACGCAAATTTCCTCGGATTGTGGCGGAATTTGAATCGTGTTTGCAGCTGCTGCTGTGGTCCTTCTCGATGCCCTGCTACGGCCCCGCACTGCTGCTACTAATAGTACTAGTCATAGATCCATTATCTTTATTGTTACTAGAATTGCCACTGGGCATCATGCCAACTGCTACAATTATTATGAATCATATTTTTATATATCTGTTATCAGTGTCTCTGTGTCCCAACAGGTAGCGGCAGATGGCCGCCCGCCAAGAGTCAGGGTCTGTCCGAGGTTTCTGCCTGTTTAAAAGATGTTTTGGTAACACTTTACTTGAAGGTCTCTACATAAGAGTGGCATGACACTGTCATGAACACATGACATACTCATGACACATGAACCCTAACCCTAACTTGTCATGACAAAAACCGAATGACACTTAATGGGAGAAGCGTTGTCATAAACGTTTATGACTTATTTATAATGTTTATGACACGTTCATGACAGTGTCATGTCACTCTTATGTAGATACCTTCAAGTAAATTGTAACCAAAGTTTTTCCTCTCCACTGTTGCACCAAATGCTTGCTCATAGGGGGGATTGTTGGGTCTTTGTAAATTATGGAGTGTGGTCTAGACCTACTCTTTATGTGAAGTGTCCTGAGACAACTTCTGTTATGACTGGACCCTATAAATTATTTTTTTGTTTGTTTGCCTGCATCAAATGTCATGACAATCCATTTATTAGTTGTCAACCTCATGGTGGCGCTAAAGGGGAAGTCAGTAGATCACTGTAGTTAGGATTCATCATCTGGGAGCCATCACCAACTTCATGGCAATTTGTTGTTGAGATGGTTCAGTCTCGACCAAAAGTGGTGGACAGACAGACAAGTTTATTCTTAAACTGTAAAATGTTCCGCTTAGTATGTTTATGGGTCACAATAAAGAAATAAGAATCACTAGAACCACGGCGCTACCGTCGCTAAAAAGCAGAACTTTGACCCCGTCACATGATTTAAAATATTGCCTAATTTAAGAAGGCTTAGGCTACATTAACATTTCTACATTTTTTATTAAAAAACAAATATAATGTGCTACATTTACATCTCGCATTCCCCCTGCTCTGGCGTTTCAGAGCCCCTTAAACCGGAGACGTTTGGAAACACTTCCGACCCGTTTTGGTTTGGCTTCTGCTGGGTTGGGTTGCAGTCTCAACGGCTGCAAACGGAGACCTTTGGCACCACCGGCAATGTTTCGCTGCCTGATTCAGGCCTGATTGGTCCAGGGTCCAAAATTAACTTTTTTTTCGTCCACCAGCCAAATGGCTAGTGAATGTTTAAACGTCACCGGCCACGTAATAGATGACCATTGTTTTTTTTTTTGGCTGATGAGTGAAGCAAATCAATGACCCACTTGCATATTTTACCAGCATTTGGCTGGTAAACGCTGCTCATTTTGAACCCTTATTGAGTCTTATTGGTCATGCCGTCTTGAACTCTGAGACTAAGTTACTTATGTTACCATGGCAAATACCAGCAACGGGGCAGAGTATAAACGCTGCCTCCTTTTTACCCTGTCACGCACATGCCCAGTATACCAGAATGTTGATGCGATGTGCGATTTGGGTGGGTTAGTTTATTTATTTTTTCATTTTTTTATTTTTTTATTTTTATTAATTTATGTGGGTCATCATGATTAAGTACCAGGAAGTACATCAAATAAGAGTGAAACAATAATGGAAAAAAAAAAAAATCTACTTCGTTATCTACTTTTACATACTATGCTTCCCTCAATACTTATTATTGATTATACTGACCCACCCCTATCAACCCACCTCCCTTCCCCCAACCCACCCTTTCATCCGCCCACATCTCCCACCCCTGCCCCCATTTACCCGCCCACCCCGCACATTGCTGGTCACACACACACACACACACACACACACACAATAACAAAAAAGTTTAAACGGAGATTAGTTCTTCTATTGGAGCTAAAAAAATAAATAAAAAAAAGTTACTCACCCATCACAGCAAAGGAAACGCCAGCAGAAGAGACGACGCGGCCGGTCTTTGCGTTGTTGGCCTTGCATTTGTATTCTCCCTCTTCACTCCCGAATTTGTGTCTTTGTATGACTTCCAGAGTCAGGATGGGACCCGAGTTCTCCATTATCTGATGGTTGTGGTACCAGGTGAAGGTGGCGGGCGGATTGGAGATGGCTGAGCAGGACATGCTCATGTTGATTTGGGATCCGATGACTTTGTCAAGGTTCGGAGGAGAAACGATGACTACCGGTACTTCGGGTCCGTCTGTGGAGCAGCAATACATGGAAAAGGGAAAAAGTTGAACCTAAATGTAATGCGGATGGTGGTCATGATTTTCATCAGCAGGCTAAATAAATCCACGTTGCTGAAAGGTTTCTGGTTGTTCGATATGACGAAAATATGTGATAACATTGTTGAATGTCGCGATAACAATATTACTTACAATCAGTGGTGGAATGTAACTAAGTACATTTACTCAAGTACTGTGCTTGTAATTAACTGTACACGTTTGAGGTACTTGCACTTTACTTGAGTCTTTTCTTTTCATGCCACTTACTACTTCTACTCCGCTACAATTCAGAGAGAAATATTGTCCTTTTTTACTCCACGACAAAAAATGTAGTTCATAAAATCTGATGTTTTATTATAAACTAAACTACCCAACAATATAACGGCCTACAACTCCAGCTGAAATGATCAGACCATTAAACACACAACTGTTTGAATCGTTTCCAGTCTCTAAAATGGGAGGATTTTTCTGCATTGAGTACTTTTACTTTTAATACCCTAAGTACATTTTCCTGATGATACTTACATACTTGTAGCAGAGTATTTTCACAGTGTGGTATTAGTACTTTTACTGAAATAAAGGATCTGAATACTTCTTCCACCCCTGCTTAAGATAAACAAACATAATAAAGTGCACGCAGTTTTGCATTTCTGCTGCTTTCAGTATCCTGCTGAAATACAACGAGTTGCTTTATGAATAAAGAAAAAAAGAAAAGAAACATTCTCGGAAATTTCAACGTGCCGTTCTCTACTGATATTTTCTTTCAACTAACACAAACGATCTGTGAGTGTCTTTCGCCATGTGTTTATTGCGCCAGTTGAAAACAATTAAAAAAAACGCGATATATCGTGCAGCCCTATTTCACTTCACGCTACACCTTCTCATTGAGGATGTCCCGAACGACTCCTAAAATATTGAATATCTGCTGTTACCGAGTCGGATCTGATACTTGACACTAAATATGGATCTAACACATTGAAACAACAGCTGCAGCTACTGAATGTTCTCCATTAGCTTCTTGATTCAATTACTAAAGGTCCCAGGTAAAAAAATATTACGTTTAGATTACGTTCTGATTTTAAATTTTTGATCTAAATGAAAGCTTGGCTAACTAGTTTTAAATCCTTCTAAAGAAGTAAAAATGTTGTGAAAAAGCATTTTCAGTTGCACATCTTCATGTTGTCACTGTATCCGAATAACAGTGACTTTTCCCCACACACATACACACACACAGAGACACACACACACACACACACACACACACACACACACACACACACACACCACCCCGCTGAGCTGAAGCTGAAAGCTTTTGATTAATTAATAACAGGGTTAACCACCGGTTGGTGTGGTTTCGCTGCCTTCAGGTTAGTCATGGGGAAGGAGTGGGAGTGCAGGCCGCTGTGTACACAGTGAGGTTTTAGTACAGGCTGAGAGGGAGCACCCTGCAAACACACACCATAATCTAAACCGCAGGAGTCACGCAGCTATCCAGGCGGCTCCGACACCCGTTTGTAGCTGCGTGTTTTAGGAGTCTGATCTGGTTAAAAGTTCAAACAGTAACGCATCCGGTAATAAATGACAATGTGATTCAGACAAAAGCAGTAAAACTATTTCAAACAAAATGATCTGTCGGGGTGTTGAAGGAGTGACAGGGACTGACTCATGCCTCACTTCTCTCTTGTCCGATGGACGTGGAGCTCACTCGATGAAACGTTTCAAACAATGCAGGATTTAGACGGGAGAGTAAATACATGAATGGGGAAATGGACACACTTACAGTATAACATAATAAAAGGTCTAAAGTAGTCTCCATAAGAGAGTTTGTCCGCTAGAGAGAACTGACAAGTTTATATGAACTGTAAAATGTTAGTTAGTTAGTTAGTTAGTTCATACCTGGGCCCCAATAAAGAAATAAAAAAAAAGATCCATATCAAGAATATCAGTATCAGGTATGGTTGGTTAATTGTATATTTGCGTTTGTTAAAGGAGAAATCCGGCGCAAAATGAACCTAGGGGTTAATAACACGTGTACCGAGTCGACTGTTCTCTGGGATATGTTTTCATGCTAATCGAATGTGACCAGTTTTAGCGCAAACCGCTAATTAGCTTATAGCGCTAGTTGTCGGGCCACGCGATAGTAAAAAGAAATCGCACTAACGAGGCTCAAAATAGCACCACACTTCCACGGTAGCATAATGAGGGTCCCTACATGCAAACCGAAGCATTGAGAACTTTGTAAGTGTACAGACAGTTTATTAAAAAGATAGTTTAGAAAGTTTAGTTCGGTATACAGGCAGGCGCCATCTTGGGAAAACAGCCACGATCAGTCGAACGATGAACGCCATGTTTGAGCTATGTTACTGGTTGTTCGTCGTGATGTATACGCGAACGGTACTGTCTTTATAATCTATTTTCTTTATAAACTGTCTGTACACTTAAAAAGTTCTCAATGCTTCGGTTTACATGTAGGTATGCTACCGTGGAAGTGTGGTGCTGTTTTGAGCCTCGTTAGTGGTATAGAAATAGCGATTTCTTTTTACTTTACCAGTGCCCCGACGACTAGCTAACAAGCTAGTTACGAGCTAATTAGCAGTTTGCGCTAAAACTGGTCACATTCGTTAGCATGAAAACATATCCCAGAGAACGGTCGACTCGGTACACATATGTTATTAACCCCTAGGTTCATTTTGCGCAGGATTTCTCTTTTAAATAATTTACTGCTGCCCGATATATTGGTTTTAGGTTTTGTTTATAAATTAGAAGGTCTATTTTAGCTAAAACACTGCAAATGTTAATCATTGTGTACGCTGCTAGACCTGGGGAACGAATTCCCTTCCTTCATGCTGGAATGACAATAAACTAATCTGAATCTGAATATTGCCATCAGGTTATTTGTACTTTCAGTTGAAGCAGTGTTCTTCGAGTCGTGGTGGCTATCACTGCTCATGCTAACCAATTTGTTTTTCTCCAAAACACGCCATTTCCTCTGTCCCAGGCAGAACACCAGGGGCACGTTCAATCTCAAAATGGTGTGCACCGTTTTGCTACGGTTTCTGGTTTGAGCAACATGTTTCCTCGGAACGGTGTGAAACGGTGTGCAACAGGCTTTAGGGAAGTGGTTCTCAAACTTTTTTCAATAACGTACCCCCTTTAAAATATTTCTTTAGCCAAGTATCCCCTGACCAGTGCAAAAAAGACATTTGGTAGAAAAAAAACGCCTAAATAAAGAGGTACATTACATCGCTGCGCCTTCAGTGTCAGACTTACTAAACAACAATTTCGTAACAGAAGAACAATTAAATGCTACACTTTGAATGTTTAGAATGTATCACAATATTCAGTCATTATTATTGTGTTATTATTTTAGGAATTATGCATTACTGATATTTTTTAAATAACGTTCCAAAAATAAATCTCCCGTACCCCCTGCAGTACTCCAAAGTACCCCTAGGGGTGCGTGTACCCCCATTTGAGAAACACTGCTTTAGGATATGTCTCTCGTTTGGTGGGTGTGTCAGAGCTGATACCCGATCAACAGCGATGTGTGTGTAAACCCGTGGTGATAAAAAGGCATTGGGCTTGCGCACACAACAGGTTGTTCGACTCAACCCTGTTTCAGTATAAAGAAATGTTTTTGTCGGGTCTGAGCGTGGCCCAGCCGTGTAGGTGCAGTACTTACAGTAGACAGTGAGGTTGAAGGGGGCGCTCGTCTGGCTCTGCAGCTGGTTAGCAGCCGTGCAGTAGATGGGGCCAACCAGGTCCGTCCTGAGAACAGCTGCGATGGTCACAGTACTGGACAATCCCATCTGGAATTCAATCCAAAGCAGAAAGGTATACATTAATGAAAAGAAATACTTCAAAACTACCCAGCAGAGTTTTGTTAACAAACTAACTTTTTTATATATACATATATATATATATATATTACAATCTGCATTCCCAATTAAAAAGAGATACTTTGTAATTCAGACCAGTGCATACATGTAGCACATGCTCCTCTATATATTAAACAACGAACATTCAAATCCCAAAATTTAAAATCGAATACCTTACCCATCAAACGAATATTCACAGATCCAGCCCTAGATTCAACACATCTTCAATCTTCCGCCGGGCTGAGGGTCAGTCTATACAGCAAACTAAACTAAACATTTCAAAACACGTGTAAACTGACCTGTTTCAGTGTGAAGCGATTACCGTCCACGATGGGCGTGTCGCCCATGCGCCAGGCAAACTTGAGGAAGGAGCCTTTGGCGGAGCAGTTCAGAACCACAGTGCTGTTGTACTCTATGGCTTCGGGCATGTTGGACGTGATGGTTACATCAGACACTGGCTCTGCAGGGGAGAAACAAGGAGGTTGTTTTTGCATGAGGAACCCAAGAATGAAATTATTCTATAGAGACAGAGCACATGGCGTCACACTCTGAAAGCCGCGCCCACCGGAGGGGAGAACAACTCTCCGCTCTCCGTGGACTTGTATTGTCTGAAGGTTTCCTCCTCGTCGATTTGGTCTGCAAGCAAACGACACAAAAATGCCTAAAAGCTGCCGTGTGGTGAAATTCACTACCAACAGGGTACATAACCCATGACTTAAGTTTTTATAAGCTGCTGACCCGAAAAAAACTGAGCTTTAATGAAGACAAAAGTGGATACAGACGTGAGGAATCAGCAGGGAGAATTGGGAGTCAATGGGATCCTGACACTAAGCTGACAGCAAAACAAAATGGATCCAAAAACACCAACTACCATAGGCGTAACTTACAGGGGGTATGGGGGATCACAACCCCCCCCTATAATCAAAACTGGCCAGTGCATCCCCCCCAAAAACATTATTATAATTTCCTTTACATAAATAACCCATTTGCACCAAAACTTGATCCAGAAAAGGCAGAAATTGTTGCAGAAAACTTCACCAGAATGCAGGAAATGAAGTGTTTGATATGCTAAAAATTTGAAGTTGGCTCAAAAGTGGAGATCTCAAACCCCCCCCAATGTTGAACTCAAAGGTACGCCTTGCCAACAGCACTGCCAAATATTACTCTCCAGGTATATCAGTGTACATTTTTCCCGTTGACATTAAAGTAATTAATAGTGTTGTTGAAGAAATCCTACTACTGTGCAATTCCATCACTGTGCAATGTCTGTATACTGTGCAATATCATTACTCTCATTGTCCACTATTTACTGTATTACTCAATGAATATGATCACCACTATTGGGCAATATTCAAATATTGTGCAATAACCCACAGTGCATATCACACTGTATATAAAACCATATTATATATATATTATTATATGTATATAGCGTCTCAGAACTGTGCACCTTACCCCCCCCATTTCCCCCATTTTTGTTTTGCACTACTTATTTTATTTCAAGTTGTTACATTTATTTTACGTGCATGTTGGCACTGGAAAAGGAGTTGTTTTTAATCTCATTGTACATGTGTATAGTGACAATAAAAGGCATTATATTCTAAATGAGCAGTTAATAGTAGCATGACTTAAACGTGGGGGTGGAGAATGTATTAACCCGTTCGTTTGAGTCCGGTTTCTCTTAAATCAACATTTGAATGAAATGACTGCAATGCAGACGGCAGAGAAATCACACCAAGAGACCGGCTGGACAATCCTGCTGGAGCTCTGCTTGTTAATTGTAAGGGCTGTTTATTTGATGATTATGCAACAGTAGGCGTGTGGAAACAATGCGAAGGAGCGGTAACCAGTTCTGGCAGGACGGCAACACACGAGGCATCGAAAGGTTCATTCATCCACTAACTTCACACAATGGTTCCTTTGGAGAGGATTTAGATTAACTGTCTGTAAACCAGTAACTAAGTACATTCACTCAAGTACTGCACTTGAGGAATGTTGAGGTACTTGAATTTAGGGTTGGGTATCGTTTTGGTTTTTTCCGATACTGGCGCTAAAACGATACTTTTAAAACGGTGCCGGTGCCTAAACCGAAATATATATAAAATATTTATAATGTATATAATATAAAATATAAAAAAAAGGAGTTGGCGACATTAAAGAATGGCTTGTTTATTGCTAAGGCTATATGGTCAAAATGATTGATTAATAATGTAATAACTATAACTTATAACAATGACTTATTTCACCAGTAAATTGCTGGTAAACGACAAAAACAAGCACCAGATGGGAAAAGGGTATTTTACAATATCTTACAATGCACCACAAGGCTGGCGAGTTTCAAGTGAACGCACCGTCTGTGTTGTTTTTCTGACAACGGCAGCTGCATTCAGACTGTTACGTCCCGCTGTTGGAATCCTCTACAGGGAAATACAGTCACACTTTACACCGCTTAATGTAAGCTGTCAGCATTTTAACCATTGTGTTTAATCCAGCTACTAGCTAACGGTAACGTAGCGTCCCGTGCAGCGATGCTTCTGAAAACAAAAAGTCAGACACCGAAATAAGAAAATTTTGTTCTTATTTGGTTTCGTTACTACCGTTTACGTCAGAACCGGTGTCCTATTGGCACCACGTTTCGGTACCCAACCCTGCTTGTATTTTACTTGAGTCTTTTCTTTTAATGCCACTTTTTACGTATACTCCACTACATATTAGAGGGAATATTGTACATTTTACTCCACTACATTAATCTGACAGCTTTAGTTACTTTAAATATTAAGATTTTTGCTACTACCCAAACAAATATATAGGCCTACTGTAGGCCTACAAGTCCAGCTGAATATATAGGACTACTGTAGGCCTACAAGTCCAGCTGAATATATAGGCCTACTGTAGGCCTACAAGTCCAGCTGAATATATAGGCCTACTGTAGGCCTACAAGTCCAGCTGAATATATAGGCCTACTGTAGGCCTACAAGTCCAGCTGAAATGTTAAGCTGATTAACCACACAACTGTTTGTATCATTTCCATTTTCTAAAATGTGAGGATACTTTAAGTACATTTTCCTGATGATACTTACATACTTTTACTTAACTAACATTTTCACTGCAGGACTTGTACTTAACAGAGATTTTTACAGGATTGTATTAGTACTTTCACTTAAGTAAAGGATCTGAATACATTGTGGGGACATTGACAGTCCACTCTACTCTGATGCAAAAGGAAGTGACTAACGAAACACACAAACATTAAGACACTGGTGGTTTTGTTGAAAGTAATTTTCATATCTGTGGTTTCTTTGGTCGGCCACTGTGTAAAAATGCGTGGGAGTGAGAGTCAAAAGGAATGCATGCATGGGAAAAAGCATGCATGCTCCACTACCATGCTTCGATAAAGAAAGATTCAAACTGACATCATGTAGTTGACATAAGCCGGAGTGGACACGTTTGCATTAACCAGCGGTGGAAGAAGTATTCAGATCCTTTACTTGAGTAAAAGTACTAATACAACACTGTAAAAAATAAAAATCTGTTACAAGTAAAAGTCCTGCATTGAAAATGTTAGTTAAGTAAAAGTATGTAAGTATCATCAGGGAAATGTTCTTAAAGTATTCAAAGTAAAAGTACTCAATGCAGAAAAATCCTCACGTTAGAAACTGGAAACGATCCAAACAGTTGTGTCAATCAACTAAGTCTTGATCATTTCAGCTGGACTTGTAGGCCATTATATTTTTGGGTAGTTTAAATTGCAATAAAATGTCGTATTTTATAAACTACATGTGTTTTGTGTGCAAAAATCTTAATTTGTAAAGTAACTAGTAAATAAAGCTGTCAGATTAATGTAGTGGAGTAAAACAAGTTTTAAAAAAAAATCTCTGAAATGTTGCGGAGTAGAAGTAGAAAGTGGCATGAAAAGAAAAGACTCAAGTAAAGTACAAGTACTTCAACATTTGTACTTAAGTACAGTGCTGGAGTACTTGCCGCTACTGTGGCTTTGGGCCAAACTGAGTCAGTCGACTGATCTATTTACTGTGCACGGCTGCAACGTTTAGCCAATTAATCAATTGGTCAAGCTCAAGCAATAGAACATTAATTTGATAATTCATTCATTCATTTTTAAAGCACGTGCTGGTTCCAGCTTCTCATATGTCAGCATTTGGTGCTTTTCATTGTCTGGGCTGCTGGTTGGACAAAACAAGACAGATTTGGGTATGTCACTTTAGGCTATCAATTAATCAAACAAACAATTAAACAGACAGATATATCGACTGTAGCTTTGGGACAAACTGAGACAGTTGACTGATCTATTTACTGTGCACGGTTGAGTAAAGCTGCAACGATTTAGTCGATTAGTCGATTAGCCGAGCTCAAGCAAAACAAAATGAATCAACAACTGTTTGGATAATTGACTCATTCCTTTGTATTAACGAACAAATGGCAAAACACTTTTTGCATTTGGTGCTTTTCTTTTTCGCATTCTTTTTCTGCTGGTTGGACAAAACGAGACTTTTGAGTGCTGTGGGAGTATGTAACTTTGGGATATCAAGTATTCGAACAAAAACAATAAAACAGACGGATGAATTGATAAACAAAGGGATCGTTACTTGCAGCAATACTAGGGTCAAATACAAGTGTGTGTGTTCATGTTTAAGGAGCATGCCACCCAGTGCAACAGGCTGATTGATGTGTTTGTGATAGGATACAATAATGCTTAGTATAATAATAATAATAATAATAATAATAATAATAATAATTAAAGCTGCAAGCAGCGATGAACGGGCCCTCGCCTCTTGCAGGTCGGGGTACTGGCGGATGCCAATCTTTGCAGCCGTGCATTTGCGTGGCACTCAGACTCAGAGATAAACTCCTTAACCACTTAATGTTGAATCTAATTATAGATAGATATATATTTACCATTTAATGTTAAATCTAATTATAGATAAATAGGTAAATATATAGATAGATATATAGATAGATAGGATTTTGGAATTTATGTACTAGAATTGTCATGTTTTGACCTGCCATCACCATGTATTCCTGAACTAGAAGGTAAACTATTTGAGAAAGACACTTGGGAAAAGTCAGTCCCCCATTAAAAACACACTAAAGGTCCTGGAATGGACGCACATAACACTGTCCTTCCCTTACTTCAAAATAACACATTTGTCCTGTTATTAATAGGAGAATAAGCTCTTTCCAACTGGAGGTGTACATTAGTAGCAACTATAATCAACATAGATGCAGTTTAACCTATAACTCAATGAATGTAAATGAGAAATATGCGATGGGAATTTACTACAAAAAATATAGCTCACACATTGTGATACTTCCTATTGCCTCACAGTCAAACTACTATGGATTTCGCCTTTGGATTCCACTTTCACATTAATGTAGGTCTGCAGGTGAAACTCACTGTTCTGAAGAAGGACTACAGAAAGGCATCTTGATACATAGTACTTAATCAACATTTAATTTCCCTTCCCTATGTTTTCTCTATCATGTTTAGACTATAGTTTTTAGTTGTGCTGTTTAAATATCCCTCAATATCAGCTGCAGCAGCTCCACTTAATTTAAAACAGCTAAGTAACTAATGACGTATTTAAAAAACATCAGGTTATCATATTCATCAGGTTCTCTCAGCAATCCAATCCAAACTTATAGTCACCCACATAGAGCCAGGTTTTGTTTATGGTTTCTGTATGATTAAAGAAGATTTTCATCAACACTGTTGCACTACGCTATAGTCAAGTCTACATTGACTATAGCACCCCCAAATGGCCGACCTTTACCAAATTTGGTACAGACCCTCAGAGCGGCATACCGAACAAGCATCACAAGTTTCATGTTGATAGCATTTACTCTGGCAGAGATATTGCAATTGCAAATTTCCCATTTAAATGCATTGAGTTATTGGCCAAAACAAATAAAAGTTGATTATAGCGTCCCCTAGTGGCCAATCTTTGGCAGATTTGGTACAGAGCATTGTAGTGGGATGTTGAACAATGATCTCAAGTTCTTTGCTGATAACATTTAATTTGGCCGAGATATGATATGTGTGTGGTAGCTAGCTAGGAACACGTGTTTGGTCGTCAAATGTGCATACCTTTACGTAGCAAAATTCTTTTAATAACTTTTGGTCAGGTCCATTTGGACATGCTATGTACCAAATTTCCTGCAGATCGATCGCATGGCCTAGGACAAGTTTGAAAAAGTTGGTTTTGCACATTGCGCGGTATTGCAAAAAAATGTCTTAGCGGAAATGGGCGGGGCCTATATCATGTGATTCAGCTTAATTCAAGGAACACCTGGATGTAAGGATTTCTAATGTGCGATGTGTAATGTGGGAGTTATAGGCAAAAACACGTTTGACGTCATTATAGATATATATATTATATATATCACATTTTAACATGTTTTCATAAAACACATTAATTTCATGATTTAAATTTTCTAACAATTCATAAATATGTTACATAAACTACTGACAAGCTTTATAATTATACATTACACCTTTTGACAGGCAAAATGCATCCAACCCAATCCAATCTAAGTTAAATATTCTCTCTCTCTTTTTGCTGTTTTTGGTCCCTGCCAACTCCTGAGGGAAATATCCGTGTCTTTAGCTGCAAAATCCTCCACCATGTTCACCAGCTAGTCTGTAATGGTGCATGTCCATATACGCGTTGTTTTCACAGAAGGGATCGCCCCACTTCGCAGACTTGCACGCTAGTGGGCACCAGCTTTGTTATCCGTTTCTCTTCCCTGACCACTGACAACCACGAAGGCGGCACCTGACTGGACGAACGCGTCACGTGGGTCTGTCTGCTCCCGCATTTCAAAACCGACCATAATGGCGGCTCGTTTGGCTCCTCATTTGCATGAAGTTTGCTGGATTCAACTTTATGCAAAACTTTTCTGCTCCCATAGAAATGAACGGGAAGTGTGGAAATGGACATTGACAATGGAGACGCACTATCACTGTCTGTTTGTACAGTACACTTAGCCTGGAAATCCAGACCCAAATCTGAAAGATTAAGGGTCTGGCACTGAGTAATGAAAATAGCCCAACTCAAGGGGCGGCACCAAGCGTGCATTTGAAAATCTCACTGCACGCAATTGGAAAACACTACGACCAATCACAACAATACACGGGGTGACATATCCAGAGCCCCATACGCTTAGCTACCATCGGAGCTAACTGGTAGATTAAACTCTTAGCTACCAGAGGAGCTAACTGGTAGATTAAACTCTTAGCTACCATCGGAGCTAACTGGTAGATTAAACTCTTAGCTACCAGAGGAGCTAACTGGTAGATTAAACTCTTAGCTACCAGAGGAGCTAACTGGTAGATTAAACTCTTAGCTACCAGAGGAGCTAACTGGTAGATTAAACTCTTAGCTACCAGAGGAGCTAACTGGTAGATTAAACTCTTGCCGTATCCGGTCGGCAAAACAGCAAAAACGTCCTTCTTGCAAAGGAACTTGAGCCCTGTTTTCTGTTCCTCTTTTAGATAAAAAGACAAGTCTAACTCGTTCATTGTAGCGGCCAAAGACGTTTCAAACAACTGGTGTTCATCCGTAGCCATCTTGCAATGTTTACTAATGACTTCAACGTCACAGCGCTGTCGTCATCTGTTCAGCTCGCCTCTGGCCCGCCTATATCAGATACACCGATGTGATTGGTGCAGCCCGGCTACAACGGCATAGTTAATGAGCATCATTACTGAATGCCAGAGTGACTCGCTGAGCAAATTCAAATTGTGCTCTCGCGACAACTCTGGATTTCCAGGGTACGGTACAGTGGCTTTATCAGAAAACAGCTGAGCCTGAACCAGACAGGAAACGTGCCGCAAACCTAGGAGCTAAAAGAGGCTAAAAACATTGGTATAGCTGCAGAGTGATTTTCCAAAACTCATGCTAAATACACAAATGCGATTGGGTTTTGTATAAAGTTATTGTGTGGCCACTTTTGTTTTTTACAGAAAAGTCGCTGCTTTGACAATACTCACATTACTGCAACATTACTACAGTATGATGACTGTTCAATACACTTGCACCAGCATAAGGCAGTGAGGTCACAGCTTTAAACACAAATGCACAAAACAAACACAGGCACTCCTCCAGGAAAAGGTCAGTACCAAGAGCCACGCCCTAAAGTAGCATGGTGCAAGAGGCTGATTGGGCTTTATTTTTGTCTGCTGAATCAGGCTATAAAGTCACAAGTTATTTAACAGGAAAAACCTATTTGTTAAACTTAAACGCTGAAGGAAAAACTTAAAAGGGTTTTACAGCAAACTGCTCATGTTATCAGGCACTACGTCACATGACGTGACAAAATGATCACAAGGAACACAAAAACAAAGGCTCAACAAATGGGGAAGTGAGTATCTATTTCCCACCGGAAGGAATATAGTCTTAGGACAATGGTTGTACCAGAGCATCGATAGACAAATATTTGGTTATGCACATATGTGTTTGCTTCGCAACGCATACATGGCTCACTTAAGATGTTCTGGTAGGCAAGGATACGGTGGCCCTCATGGACAAAACAGACAGTTCAGAAAAAACACATTTCACACAAAAAAACACATTTTGCATTAATCCGCGACGAGGAATCATTGCCTCGAGTTAATTGTTTTATGATGTTATGTTTTCTGAAAAGGTTGCTTTGTTTTGTCCTAAAGGGCCACCGTAGTTACCTTCACTCCATGGCTCTGCGTCACGTTATTATGGAACCCAGTGCAGTTCTAGGCAAGACCCGCCCTTCAATAGCATTTGCGCGTTACTGTTGGCCAGTCGTCCATGCTCGCCCGAGGTAATGGACCCTGATTTGTTGAGGTCCCATCCCCTGACCAATCGGCTATCCTAACCTTTAAGTGCTCATACTATGCTTTTTGGATTTTCCCCTTTCCTTTAATGTGTTGTATATCTTTTTTGTGCATGTTACAGGTTTACAAAGTGAAAAAGCCCAAAGTCCCCCCCAAAGGGACTCACCATCTCCAACAGAAAACACTGTTCACAAACTGCTCCAAACAGCTCTATTGTAGTCCAGCCTTTACTTCAGAGACAAACGTGGTCACTTTGGAACACACGTTATAATGCTCGCCTAGCTGCTAGCGTTGCACGCCCTCATACTCTGCTTCTGACTGGCTAGTAGTCCTTACCTAGGTACTGTCAGGGCACGCCCTCATACTCTGCTTCTGACTGGCTAGTAGTCCTTACCTAGGTACTGTCAGGGCACGTCCTCATACTCTGCTTCTGACTGGCTAGTAGTCCTTACCTAGGTACTGTCAGGGCACGCCCTCATACTCTGCTTCTGACTGGCTAGTAGTCCTTACCTAGCTACTGTCAGGGCACGCCCTCATACTCTGCTTCTGACTGGCTAGTAGTCCTTACCTAGCTACTGTCAGGGCACGCCCTCATACTCTGCTTCTGACTGGCTAGTAGTCCTTACCTAGGTACTGCGCATGTGCGACTCCCAACAAAGATGAAACAGAAGTGCGATGCCTCACTCTGTAGTTAAAACGGAGAGCTCAACACACAGGGTGAAAAGAGGAGCTGCGGCAATGTGCAGTACAACTAAAATATGGTGTTTTTTGAAAATTAAACCATGTAAACATATTCTGGTACAACCTTTTAATACAATTGTGGACCTGAAAATGAGCATAATATATGAGGTCTTTAAGTCGGACTGCTTCTTGCCTAGAACTGCAGTGTGGGTTCGGTAATTGCGCCTCTATACCAGTAACAGGGGCACGTTTAATCTCAAAACGGTGTGCACCGTTATATTGCTACGGTTTCCTGGTTGAACGACATATTCCCTCGGAACGTGTGCAACGGCCTTTGAGTTATGGTTTCACTTGTTTGGTGGGTGTCTCTCGTTTATTGGCTGTGTCACAGGTGATACCCAATCAGCGGAGACACGTATGTAAACTCGTGGTAATAAAACGGCAGAATAGGGTGTTCCCAATAGGGTGTTCAACGCACCGTTTCAGTTAAAAAAAATAAACGTGTTGCGACGTTTTGTCGGGGCTGAACGTGGCCCAGGTGTGGCTTGCGCCTTCGAACTGCACCAGATTGCATTATAAAGTATAGTAATTGTACCTGTAAGTGTTTTAGGGAGATAACATAAGCCCAAAACATTAACTGGAACTCTTTTATCTGGATTACTAAAAGCCGCTGATCAACTCGGCATAGATCTAGTCCAAGAAGCAGATTACAGTGATAGAGTGCAGTTTGAAAGGCTCCGTAGACCGAACAACATTTTGAAAACATTGTCATATAAAGCCGCATTGGTTCACGGGAACGTTACAAGCATCAACATATATAATAAGAACTATTTTCTGAATCGTCATGCGAAACTGCTCACTTCGGCATAGGTGTAGTACACACCTTCACTGGCGGAAAGTTAACAAGCAGCACAGGTTTATGAAATGACTCACCCAGAACTCGGAGCAGCGTCTCTGCTGTTACGGTCGTACCGTCCGCTGACAGTATACTGATGCTGTAATGCCCGCTATCCCCAGCCTTCACGGGTCCCAGGTACAAGAAGCCGTTGGTATTGTTAATGGTCACTCTCCCAGTGTACGGGGTGTTCACTTTGAGCACCCCTGCTACAGTTAGTGTAGCAACATGAACCTGTTCACCCCCGTTGTTGAAATTCCAGACTATGAAGGAGTAGCCTGGGGTGTTAACCAGAGTCTTAAAAGTCACATTTGTCCCCAAAGTTGCGTCTACCGGACCGACCGGCAGAATGCTCTGCCCCGTACAGCATCCTAAAAGGGGGAAGAAATATGGACAAGTCAGATTCAGTAACGTTACAGCTGTGGTGCCTTTGATTTCAGGTCTAGAAGTTGGGGGGAAAGAAACGCAGAGCCATAAAGATGCCTATCGTTACAATCTTTGTTTTTTTTAAAAGAGAAGTTTCTCTTTGGCCTGCTGGTTTCTCGACAATGTGTTATTTTAGCATGAATTCAAATAGGCTGCTACACCCAGGGAGACATTTCCATAAACAAACGATGGAAACACAGCATAAATATAACATATATATATAAATAAATAATATAAATTGAAGCTTAATCTGAAAATTGACCACACACAGATCATTTATTTCTTCTTACCAATAAAAGAGAGCAGAAACAGAAGCATCTTAACGTCGAATAGATCCATCCCGGACGGTTCAAGTCTTTCCAGCAGCGACAGAGACGAAAATGCGGCAGTACCTGCTACTTTAACAGGGACACACCCAGACAAGGTGAACGAACACACACACACACACACACATATACACACACTCCCCTTACACACACACACACGCGCGTTCACACACACACGCGCGCGCGCGCACACACACGCACGCACACACCTCATTGGTATGAGGATTTGCCCTTTTTTTTGACTCATTTGCATTCTTGTAGTTCACGTTAGAGTTGATATTTAACTCCGTCAATCACAAATGTAGGCTTTCGTTTTACATACTACTATAAGAAATACATTGCAAATAATTCAAATCCTATTTTGTCTATTATTGGGGGGGGCTATTTCCAGTAAAGCAAAGGTGTCACAAACTGTATCTGACACACAAAAGACTGTGTGTCTACAATATTAAAGTGTTACTTTTTCAAGCTACGGCATTATTCATGAATACACAATCATGATTACCTACTAAAGACATACAACGTTTGTATTGTCTGGAAATGTGTTTTTTTTTTTTTTTTTTTTTCAGAAACTGATAAAACACGACAAAAATCTGCTTCAAAGTCTTCAGGAGAAGAAAAAGAAAAGTGGTAAAGTTGAGTCGTCCACTTCCTACGTGTAGTTCAGTGAGGCGCTGCTGCCACCAGGTGGACATCCGGGGAAATACTTTTGTCAATGAATGAATGAAAATCTGCACAACCTTTAACATGAGACGATCTACTTTACATTATATTTGAAGCAGTGCCTTTGTTAAGAGGCTAACCTGGCTTTAACAGCCACGGACACCCCGACCCCTCGCTCTGAAATCCCTCCATTAATGCAATGTATGGGTCCTGTGTAATGTCTAGGGTTGCACGATATTGGCTACATGTGATATTGCGATATCGATTATGAATATTGCGATATTGATATTGATTTCGATGTTTTTGTGTCAAACATATAACATATGTCAAATTACAAAAGTTACGGGAAAAGACTCATAACAAATACAACAAGTTTTCTTACAACGTACAAGGTTTATTTCATTGGACTGGTCCAACATGAGTAAATAAATAAAGACCAGAACAGGACATGTTTTAATGGTTGGACAGTATAACATATATATAAATAAGGACCATGTCTACAGAACAGGACATGTTCTACTGGTTGGACAGTATAAAATATATAAATAAGGACCATGTCTACAGAACAGGACATGTTTTACTGGTTGGACAGTATAAAATATATAAATAAGGACCATGTCTACAGAACAGGACATGTTTTACTGGTTGGACAGTATAAAATATATAAATAAGGACCATGTCTACAGAACAGGACATGTTTCTACTGGTTGGACAGTATAAAATATATAAATAAGGACCATGTCTACAGAACAGGACATGTTCTACTGGTTGGACAGTATAAAATATATAAATAAGGACCATGTCTACAGAACAGGACATGTTCTACTGGTTGGACAGTATAAAATATATAAATAAGGACCATGTCTACAGAACAGGACATGTTTTAATGGTTGGACAGTATAAAATATATAAATAAGGACCATGTCTACAGAACAGGACATGTTTTACTGGTTGGACAGTATAAAATATATAAATAAGGACCATGTCTACAGAACAGGACATGTTTTACTGGTTGGACAGTATAAAATATATAAATAAGGACCATGTCTACAGAACAGGACATGTTCTACTGGTTGGACAGTATAAAAACAATAAATAAAGAGCATGTCTACAGAACAGAACATATTAGAAACAATACAAATAAATAAACATTTAAAAATAAACATAAAAAAATCTTGCATACTTATCGCGACACTTTCGATATATTGCGCAACATGATATCGCGATAACGATATTGAGTCGACATATCATGCACCCCTAGTAATGTCGCAGGGTCAGACGGAATCAGGTGCAGAACTCCGCAGATTTTTTTGCAGATTATGACTTTATTATTATTAAACCCCAAATGTTAACAAATCTTCACCAAAAGCAGAAACTCAGTCCGCTAAATTCAGATTTTCATTTTTGATCACCACCGAAAACAGCTTCCGTTTGGGCTAGAGAGAGAAAACCCGTCGGGGGAATCATACAAGTATGTCTTCTTCTTCCTCTGTTTTTTCATCTGACCGAAATATAGGAATGGGCATGGAGAAAAACTACGATTTTCCAATGGAATGGTTTTGTTATTGGAATCGTTTCGGAAAATTTGGTTTCGAACCCCATCATCGGTTCCACATTTAACACCTGCAAGTTTTGGTTTCCGTAGCGGCCGCCGTACTTCCAGGCGCTTGTTGTGTTGTGTGACTTTCCGACCTGCGACATATTTCCTGCATGACGTCCCCCTCTCTCTCACCTAGCTGTCCTATCAAAAAATGATCTAAAAGAGAACCTGTAAATCACCACTGAATCAAAATGAAAGTTCTCTTATCTGTGAAATAAGCATGTGATGTGACCCGTTTCAACTCCACCCCTCAAAGAATCGATCAGAAACCATCTTATTAACCTGTGCTGTATTAACACCTCCCTCATGAGTGATGTAGCCTATTTATTACTGCTTGTTACTGCGTTGCATGGTTGGCTTACTGAGAAAGCTTGTTTGTTGCTCTAGCTGTCTGTATGGTGTCTTGTTGACTTCTGTCTGTATGTTACACCTGTACTAATGTCTTGCTGTTTCCTGTTGCTCTGGTCTAAAATCATCTGGCCAAAGGACTACAGTTGAAAATTAGCCCGGCTCGCTAACACTGTCACTGTCACATTTACAGAAATGTTGATTAATGTGTGTTGTCCTTTATAAAAATAAAGAATAAGAAGAATTTGAATTGGAATCTGAATTGTTAAAACAATGTCCAATCCTACCGAAATGCCACCATTTGGTGTTAAATGTATTTACATTATGATGAATCAACTGTTGATGCTTTACACACAATGAAATCAATTGAAGTCCAGGAGAGTTCATTAGAATCAGAAAAAGGGTTTACTGCCACAATAAGTTACACTTACGTGGAATTTGCCTTAGGGATTGGTGCATACATAAACAAACAAACAAACATATTAAAGATTAATATGAAACCTAATCCACCTAAGCTGAATGAATGTTACTAAATGATTTTTCTCGGATATAATGATTGTAGTCGGTCCCCAGTGAAGATTTGTCTTTAAGCTTTTTGAGTGTTATTTATTTATTATCTGCTCTAGCTTTTCCAACATTTTAGACACGTGTGTGGTTATAATAATGGTCCAAAATGATGTGCACCTAATGGCCCTGACACACCAACCCGATAATCGTCCGTCGGACAGTCTGGCGAAGTCAGTGACTCGAGTCTGTTCGGTGTGTGTTCCGTGCCGTCGTCCGTCGGAGGGGCCGACCTGACATGTTGAGTCGGAAGGCGGGCAGTCAGGACTCAATTCAACTCAAAAACATCTTTTCTATCGATAAATGCCTTAAATGCCTCGATCGTGGTTCTCTGTTCCTCTTTTAAAATGAATACGCTGTCGTTATCTTCTATAACAGACGCGATGGCGGAATCTACACGTCTCAATTATCCATCGACAGCCATCTTTGTTGTAAACGAATCCAACCCAAGCGCTCCTTGGTGACGTGGTTGATGGTGTACTGTGGATCATCTGTCCATCATCGTACAAATCCCGTCCTGACAGTCTGATTGGTCCGAACAGCTCTGGTTCGAGCATAGTTGCTCCACCACGGATCAAGTCAAACTTTATGAACTTGACTTTAAGATTTGTATTTGTTTATTATATATTTACTGTAAACAAAAGAAAATGTGTGAATCTGTCATTATTGCACAATTCCTCCAAGTACCAAACTAAAAAACCCTATCCTTACCAGTTTAGTAACTCCTAAATAATGTTGATTCCTCACTGACGTCCAGTGATCACCGGTTAATGAGACAGCGTTTGGCTGTTTTCTCCGTGTCGTACAGGCTGTGTATGCGTGAAAACTACTGTCCCCCTCGACGGCAATGAGACGAGTCAGAACATGCCAACCGTAGGACGTCTTTAAGACCAGAGTCCTCTACGATGCTGACAGGTCTGCAGTTAGTTGCCACCCGTTTCGCAAAAGCTGTAGTAATTTCTTTGGATTTGGTTTCATCCACAGGTCGGCATGTAGCACTCTCCAAAATACTGCTTTGCCTGAGTGGGTAGCATGCTAGTGGGTAGCATCAACCTGAGTCACGTCTCGTAGGTGGTAGCTCAAGCTTGACGTGCTTCGGTGATGTTTTTATTCGGCTTTACACAACGTGCACATGGCTTTGGACTTGTCCACTGAGCCGTCCGGGAGTTTTGGAAAATAAAAAGCTCCATTCAGAGTTATTGCTGCTGTGTTTCTCCATCATGCCTGCAGCCTGCAGCAGCAGGATGTGTTACGAGGAAGTGGCAGCTTGATGATAAGTAACGGTGCGGCAAAGGGTCAAAATAGTAGCCTGTAAGGCACGACGCGAAGCTAAGTCAAATAAATTAATAAACGATGGCATGCGATTAAAAAAAATGAACGTGTTATGCTCGGCCCTTAATCGCATCGCGATTAACGCGTTAATGCTGACAGCAAATATTTGGTGATTTAAAAATCCGATATTCCGATATATCGGCCGAAATATCCATAAACGCGTAACAATACATGAACAGATTTCCCTAACATTGGTTATTTGTAGTTATTTATGAGTCCTCACTAAAATAATATGATAATGCAGTTTAACTTGTTTTATTGTCACAACAGAACAGAGGAACATCAAAATATATTAAAGATCTGATAGATAAAATGTATAAAAATACAAACTTAAGATATGAAACAATCAAAGAGCGTTTCCAACAGGGACGTTGTAGAGCGCCCTCTGGGGGACAAAATATGCAACGCCAACATTCAGAACATGGTTGAAGGGGGTTTCGTCCGTTTTTATTTTATTTTTTAAATATTCATTTATCAGAATCATTTATTTGTCATTATAAATGATTCTGATGAATGAAAATAAAAATAAAAAATAAAAAATGATCGGCCATTATAGATGCCGTTACTGATAGTTTGGAAAATGCCTAATATCGGCCTGCCGATGTATCGGTCGGGCTCAATTGGTCAGTAACTTTACAATGTTACCCGCCAAAAGTTTACTTTTACCAGCAATTGGCGGGTCGGCGGGTGTTAATTTAATCGTCATCAGTATTGGGTTGTGAATGTCTATCTGGATCTGAGTTCCTGGCTGGATCTGCTCCTCCGCAGTCTTCTCCATCAGCTGTAGCTAAATGGTTTAACAGGGACAGGGACGGCGCAATGGAAAGGCGTTTCTCCAGTGTGGGTTACCATGTGTGTCTTCAGATGGGACTTGCCCAAAAATCTTTTATTACAAAATGAGCAGCTGAAAGGTGTTTCTCCGGTATGAGTTATCATGTGTCTCTTCACATCCGACTTGTAGAAAAACCTTTTTTCACAAAATGAGCAGCCTAAAGGTCTATCTTCTGTGTGGGTTTTCAAGTGGTTATTCAGATATCCCTTGCGGGCAAATCTTTTCCCACACTCAGAGCAGCTAAATGGTTTCTCACCCGCACTGCCGTCACCACCACGGACTTCATTTTTCAGAAGGTTTAAACGTGACTGAGCTCCGCCGGGTTCACGAGAGTCTCCAGTTTTGTCATCAGTATCTGGTTCTGGATCGGAGTTCCTGGCTGGTTCAGGTCCTCCACAGTCCTCTCCATCAGCTTCTGTTCTCTCTGCCTCTCTGTTCTCCTCGGTTTGGTTTTCGTGAAGCTGCGAGCACTGATCTTTCTCCTCATCATCTTCTTCACTCTTCCCAGGGACAGAAGTGAACGGGAACTTGATATCAGCCTCCTGCGGCCCTTGAAGCTGCTCTCCCTCCTGACTGTGCCAGAGTTGCTCCTGTTCCTCTTTAATGTGTGTGTGTGTGTGTGTGTGTGTGTGTGTGTGTGGGGGGGGGGGGCTCTGGCTCCTCCTGGTCCAGACTGGAGCTCCATTCCTGCAGCTCAGGGGGAACATCTTCTTTACTTACCCACTGCTGCTGGACGTCTGCGGATAATAATGAAATAATAATAATAATGAGTACATTTTCCTGATTATACTTACATACTTTAAAGCTTTAGTGCATAACTTTTTTATACAAATGACCGTTCGTTACATTCAAGCCGTTGCCAAATGAGTTGCTACAAAGCTAATTAAGACTATAAGCTCCACACAACTCTCTCTCTGCATTTCTCAGTATGGTTGTGTTCAGAAAATGGTGTCATCCGGCGAGATAATGACCCCTTCTGAAGAGTCCATCATGTTTTTTGTAATCCTCTGTGTCCTCCTTGGCTACAAGTAACTGAACTGAATGAGAAGAGGTGGGGAGATGCACGATCACAGAAGGCTTGTATCATGTGGATGCAACAACAGTGGTGTTGTCATATACTACGCACTATAGCTTTAAAGCAAATAACTTTTTAAGCACCTTGTAACTTTATTTTGAAAAGTGCAATATAAATAAAGTTTAGTATTATTATTGTCACTTAACCAGGGGTGAAAGAAGTATTCAGATCTTTTAAGTAAAAGTACTAATACCACACCATGAAAATACTCCACTACCAGTTAAAGTCCTGCATTCAAATCCTTACTGAAGTAAAAGTACTCACTGTTCAGTAAAATGTTCCCTGTCAGTGTTTTTCTCTTCTATCTGATGTTTCTGGATTCATCGTCCTGCTGCATTAATGTGTATGTTGCATTTTACTTTAAGGTGGAGCTCATTTTAACTCCTGTATATACTGTTATGTGGTTTAATCTACAGCAATGCATCATATTTTATAAGATCGTCATCAGTGTTGGGCAAGTTACTTCCAAAATGTAATACATTATAGATTACTAGTTACTGTCATTTGAGAGACTGTCTCTGAATTAACCCAATGCATTACACAAATGTTGAGTTACTTTCACCAAAATAACAGCCAAAGTTTGACTTGGCAGCTAGCTTGTGAATTTCACCACCGGATCAACAAAGTCTCCTCTTTATGCAGTTTTATACATCATAGATTATTCATAATATTTTGTATAATTAATATTAATATGCAAAGTAACTAAATCTATAAAAAATAGAGAAGTAAAACGTACAATAGGCAAAGAGGAGAAAATGAAAATACTCAATTAAAAGTGCCTTACAGTTGTATTGAAGTACGGCATTGTTGTAAAATGTTTGTTTATAGCACTTGAATAAGTAATTCATGTTGTTTAGTTTAAAACACTAAAGGAAATGGTCAATTATAGTGTGTCACTATTTCCATTATTTACAGTACTTGATTTACAGCTGATATGGGAAAAGGTACACAACCTTATTTAACAGTAATTTAGTTTGACCTCGACGGTTCGCAGTGAAACTAAATGACTGTTAAACAAATAAGGTTGTGTACCAGCAAGTGCTTTTATTTTGAAGTAGCCTACACGGAAGTTGTCTGTTGTGTACTCTTGCTAGCTTACTGAGATGAACGTGAGACGCTAGATGCAAAACATATCCGTCAAGCTTAAGTTGCTCACTTTCTTGTTTGTAAAACTGCAACATATTGAACAGCAAATGGTCACAGTAAAAGACAGGCGTTTTTGGTCGTCGTTCGAAGCCATTCCACTACAGGCATAGTTACTCTCCACGGCTGATAAAATGCAATGATATTACATGTAGCAAGCCTAAACATTAATAACCCGCCATGTTTCAATCTGTCAGCAGCTCGGACACACTGCTGTCCGCGCTGATGTACCGTCACCTGAACATCTCCCTGTGGGAGATACCCATCATCTGGGACACAGATGTTGTCCGTACGGGAACAGAGACGGGACAGCTCACTTCAACGCAAAGTAATAACACCTGAAAATAATGTCCACCTCGCAAATGTATCCAAAAAAAATGTATACAGCTTTTGTTTTTCCTGTGAAGAAATGTTTCGCGGTGTTGGTAGATTCTTATCTCACATTATTATTAACGAGTATAATATTACCAAAATGTTATATATTACTGCGTTACAGCAAAAAGGATTACTGTAATTGGGTTACTTTGTAACGTGTTACTCCCAACACTGATCGTCATATGTTTGCAGCGTCGCTGTCCTGTGAGAACCACGTATCTCTAAAAACTTTTTAAAACTTTTCATGGTGTCAGAAAAACAGCCCTATTTTCAGCTTGGTGACAATGCATTTTCCAGCTGATCCAAGAGGCTTTTTTAAAGACTTTATTTAGCTTAAAAGGAGAATTCTGGCCAATTTTTTACGTTAATCTTGATCGCTATAAATATGCACGTACTTTCGATTGAAAAAAACCCGACCCGAATCGATGCAGGCAACACGGAGAAGCTGCAGCTACGTGTACGAGCGTCCACTGAGCTAAAACGGCAAGTTGTCGGGGCAAGTTTTAGAGCGCCTTTGTGCCTCTTAACGGACATGAAATGCAATTAAAATGTCTGTGCAACATGAACAGGGCCCTTACGTGAGAACAAGATGTGTTTTCAACTCAGAAATTGTTTAAATTCACCTACCCTGGTCCCTGTCTCGATCCTGCCGGTAGCCGGTAGCTGCTAGCTGCCTAGCTTACTAAAATAGGCCGGAATTCTCCTTTAAGAAGTAGTATTTTCTCAGCGCATCATCCTTCAGTTTTAAAAATTCACAAGTATAAAGTTGCAATAAACAAAAATGCTCAAGTGAAGCACGTCGAATTTGTAAGTACAATCCTTAAGTAGCCTAAATGTACTTACTTATTATTAAGTAGTTAGCGACTTTTTTTTCAAAAAAGCGACTAGCGACAAATCAGTATTGTCCAGCGAGCACGCAAGATATTTCTCTTCTGTAGACGCCAAAACAGTCTTCTGTTCTGTAACTGAGGAGCAGAAGAGCATCCTCTCCCCTCTCTCTTCATGTGCAGCAGCACTGCGCACAGTGCGCAGGCAGTTAGAAGGTGAGGGGGACAGGGTGTGCGGGGCCCGGTGTAGGTAGGAGAGACAGCAGGACGCGACGGGAGAAAGAATCCGCTGAGCTGGCCTGGCCCTGGGCAACTGGCCCTGGGCAACTTTTAGCGACTTTTGGAGCTGGTGCTAGCGACTTTCATTGGAAAAGAGTTGGCAACACTGCTCACCCATAGACAGTTAAAGAAGTGGACAAAGTGACGCCGTTGCTTTCTACGGAGACCAGTGAAACATTCTGAAATGCCGTATATTAGAAGCACTTTTCCAGTGATGGCTGAGCGTTAACGCGCAGCCTCCAACTGAGCTTGAAGATGTAGATGTGACGTGAGCGACCTGTCTGAAAGTTGGAAGTCTTCTGGTAGCTGTGCCAAGAGAAATCTCAATCATTCCCAATCTAGCAGAGACGGAGAGCGTAGGTATATGTAAGGAGATAACATAGGCACAGGCTAATTATTGCTAACTAAAATGCTAGTTAACATTAGTAATTAAACTTAAACAGCTAATGTAAGTCCAAACTGCCTGCGAGCTTCTCTTGTACTGTACGGTAATTTGCTCTACTATGCGACAGTAAGTCGTGTGGTTATGACACAATCGTTAGCCTATTTTTACAAAAACGTCTGCTACGGAGCCATAACGTGAGATACAAGGTAATGGAGCCTTTTATACAATGTCGTGTTTCTTTAGAAATAAACAAATGGACAAATAGTCTGTAAACGCTTCAGATGTAAAGTTATTCGCTGTCAAAGTGGCGCCAAAATGAATGGGAGTCAATGGAATGCTAACGGTGGGCGATATCTTGATAGCAACAAAATGCTATGCTTTTTGGACGCTCGCTTACCCCCTTGTTCTCACCGCTACGCTCAATATTTCATGCACAACAGACTCTTTTCTTGGCCTATTTTTTTTTTTTTAAATGTTAAGTTGAACATAAACATTGCACGTATTTTAGTGTTCCACTCTTCCAATGCTTTATCAAATGTGTATTTGACCTCTGATTTGCTTCATGGGTCTTGTTTCGCTAACCGGTCCACCTCATCATTTCCCTTCAGACCTACATGATCAGGGACCCACAGGGAATTGTCATACCTTGATGAATGAGGAATGTACTTGCAATACTTTGAATGAAATATCTTGACGGCTGCTGGAAAGGATCTCAGGCTCTTGAGAACTGATTGTAAAAATGTCTCTTGCACACCACGTCACTGAGAGAAAGTCCTTGTATGTGCAAATGTTTCGAATTCTACATAATTTGAAATTGGGAACAATTTGAAGTTGGAAAAAAGGTAATAAACTGCAATATATCGCAGAAAATTGCAATATGTTTAAAATCGCAATAACATCGTTACGTGACATAAGTATCGTGATGATATCGTAACGTGAGGATTCTGGTGTCCCCCCCTCCCCTATGAGAAATACAGAGAGAGTTTTGTGGAGCTGGTAGTCTTAATGAACTTTGTATTAATTCATTTGGCAATGGCTTGAATGTAACGGACGTTCATTAATATCAAAAAGTTGAAATGAAAATTCTCCACATTTGACAGCTTTAATTACTTTAAAAAACTTCTAAAATAAGATGCATTGTTATTGATTAAGCTACACAACAACAGTATATAAAATTGAAGCTGAAATGATAGTTGATCGGTCAAGGCACATTTATTTGACAGCTTTAGTTCCTTAAAAACACTTCTAAAATATAATGCATCATTATAGATTACACTACACAACAGCATAAACGATTAGAGGGGAAATAATAAGTCCATCAACGGGAAACAGAGAGAACCACCCACTTAAAGAATGATTTTAAGCAACTGACAACTCTCGACAACATCGGAGTATTGTCTGGAAACAGGTTTAAAACATCGGAATCCATCATTTTAACGGGAAAACTGGCCAAATCCAACACCTCAGCCGTTAGATCGTGTCCAATGAAAGTTTTTCTTAAGACTTGTGATTTGACCAAAATAACACCAAATACAGTATAAGCAGCAAAAGAGTCAACTGTTCACATTTTACACACGTTGAGGGTCCGTTAAAATAGAAATAAGTTATGTTATTGGGAGCAATAAGGTCCTGATGGGCAGCAGATTAAAAACAACAACATGACTTTACAAGTTAGATGTAATACCAAAAACAGCAGTGCCCAGAAAACAAAAAAATAGCGTCGAGTCAAATAAAAGCAGAGCTTAAATGGTTGCGTAGCTTTTATCTTCCAACGTCTTATTTTGGAGTCGGCATCTGCCTCAAGTCTGACAATTTGTAGTTGATCAGTGTTGAACTGGTGTTGCCCTAGTCTCGCTTTGCCAGACCATCCCACACGCTGGGGAGCAGAGGAGGGTCTGGCTAGTCCATACCAGAGGTGGAAAGTAAAGAAATACGCCAGATGTGCCTGCCAAAGGTGACCAAACTGGCAGCATTCAATAACTCCACATCTAATCTGCGAAAGCATGTTTTGTGAAGTATTTGTGCATCGGTACTTCAAACGAAGTTATCATGACTAATAGCAAATTGCTAATTAGCAAAGCAATATGCTCCGGGGCATTGCTAATTCTTGTCTAGCACTAGCAACCCGTAGGACAACGTATGTCGGACACTGGCTAAATTAATTCACATACATCTAATTAGCTCATACGGGCTACTTAGGTGTGTGGAAGCTAGCTGCTACATGTGTATACATTTGTATACATTTCCATAGATTTTTCTTTAATTAAAAACAAAACAGTTTGGGATTTATGACCCCTTGTCCCCGTTTTAGTTTTTTTTTTTTATATAACTAAGTAACTTTTACTTAAAGTACATTTTAAATGAACTACTTGTTACTTTCACTTGAGTAATTTTTCAGATAGGTAATTTCTCAAGTATTGGGTACTTTAACTTGAGGACAATATTTTAGTACTTTTTCCACCTCTGGTCCATACGCTCGACGGCGTTTTTTGCCTCCAACAGCGCCTTCCAGGCAGCTAACCCTAACCCAAAAAACACCAAAGACCGGTCCATACAGCATTCCTGGATGGGAGGAAAGACGTGCTCCGGTTTATTGGCATTTCTTTAAACCAATCACTTGTCATGGGCAGAGTTGAGCCGCTGTAAAAAATCGTCGTGTGAGAGAAAACCTTCGATTGTTTAGAATTCCATCCCAAAGAAAGCCAAAGGAAACACTTCGGTGAAAGAGACATGCATCCGGCGAAATTTCCTGCGGCACCGGAGCAATCCTGGAAGTGAAACGCTGAGGATATAGACTAGTGTTGCCCTAAAAGTGTTGGAGGGGGAAACAAATGTCTCCACAAGCATCTCTGCAGCTTCACTTCTTTCTGCTGCTCTCCCCAACACACTTGTGTTTTTCGACATACTGCTTTTTTGTGAATGTTTTACAACAAACTGGACAACTGAACGGCTTGTCCCCCGTGTGGACAGGCAAGTGCTGTGTCACGTGATGCTTCTGCGTGAACGTTTTACTGCAAACTGAACAACTGAACGGTTTCTCCCCCGTGTGGACAGGCAAGTGCTGTTTCAGGTGTCCCCTTTGTGCGAAGTTTTTACTACAAACTGGACAACTAAACGGTTTCTCCCCGGTGTGGAGCGTCAAGTGGCGTCTTAGGTTGCTGTGGTTTGAGAACCTTTTACTGCAAACTGAACAACCAAATTGTTTCTCCCGCGTGTGGAGAGTCGCGTGTTGTTTCAGATGTCCCTTTTGTGCGAATCTTTTACTACAAACTGGACACTTAAACGGTCGTTCTCCGGTGTGGAGGGTCAGGTGTCTTTTCAGATTACTGTGGTCTGTGAATCTTTTACGACATACTGGACAGCCGAATGGTTTTTCCCCAGTATGGACGGTCATGTGTTTCAGCAAAATGTTTTTGTTACTGAACATTGTTTTACAAACTGAGCAGCTGAAACACTTTCCTTCTGAATGACGTTTCATGTGAGCCACTAAGGAGTTCTTCCAGGAAAATCTTTTACGACAAACCGAGCAACTAAATTGGGTTTTTCCTGTCTTCACATCAATCGCAAGGACTTTATTGTTTTGCAGAGGGTTTAAAGCTGACTGAGGTTCCCCAGTTTCCTCCCAATCTCTACTGTCGTCATTCTCAGGTTCGGAGGAGTGTGGACTCTCGTCATCGGCATCTGGTTGTGAATGTCTCTCTGGATCTGAGTTCCTGGCTCGTTCTGGTCCTCCACAGTCCTCTCCATCAGCTTCTGTTTTCAAATGCTCTGCCTCTCCGTTCTCTTCAGTTTGGTTTTCGTGAAGCTGCGAGCACTGAGCTTGCTCCTCATCATCTTCTTCACTCTTCACAGTGACAGAAGTGAACGGGAACTTGACGTCCGCCTCCTGTGGCCCTTGGAGTTGCTCTCCCTCCTGACTGCTCCAGAGTTCCTCCTGTTCCTCTTTAATGTGTGGGGGGGGCTCTGGCTCCTCCTGGTCCAGTCTGGAGCTCCCCTCCTGCTGCTCAGGGGGAACTGAATCTTTAACCACTAACAGCTGCGGGACGTCTGCGGAGAATAACCAATGCACATGTCTTAGAAAACTGTAATTCCATATTAAAACTCTGTCATTAATCAATTAGTAGTTCAAAATGATTGATTAATCGTAAACCCTTAGGGACCAATGGGAGCGCTGGCAATCTCAGATGACATTACTGTCGGGCTGTTGCGGCTTCCATTTCTAACCTAGAGTGAAGGTACCGGTATCATATGTAACTTCCTAAGGAATCCATTGATACCAACCATGACATGCTAGCGTGTCAGGAAGGGGGCTCCATAACGGGTCTAAAGTTAGGCTAAGTTTTGGAAAGGTAAAAATTGGCATGGCCATTTTTAAAGGCCCACGAGTCTTCCTTTTACAAACATGCCCACTTTATGCTAATCCCATGCAGTACAAATGTGTTAATTTTTTGCCTATTCTATAAATGGTGTATTTGAATATTTCTGCAAACTGGGGTCTGTCCTTTAACGTTGCATGACATGGGTATGACTGGAAGGCTAAGACTCTTGTGGATTCAATTGGCCCAATTGTATTCATGTGTGATGATGTTGGTCCCCATTTCATTGTAGTGAAACCCGTTTTTGAAACTTGACCTCACTGTATAAAATGACCTATTGTGACCTCACAGCTTAATGAAACTTTATAACCACAAACTAGAGACCGAGGGTATTCAGAGGATGTATGGCTTTCATATGTATATTGACAACAGTGTATATTGATCCTAGGTTGACTGCTTTAGCCGGGCGGAGAACAGAGGCTATGACAACAAACATCAGCTTCTGTGAGGACAGCGGTGTACTATGATGCACCAGGGTGTGTTCCAACGACGACAAACCCTGGTTCACCGCTTGGGTCAGACAACAAACAACAAAAGGTCGAAAAAAAAAAAGGAGGAAGTGTTTAGGAGTTGCGACAAAGACAGGGTTGACCCAAGAGTCAAAATACTGGTTTAGCAAGGTGGTGAAGGAAGCTAACTCAACCGGTCGCGTCAGATGGCCGCCCACACAGAGCCATGTTCTGTCCGTGTTTTTGCCTGTTTTGGGTTGGTTGGTTGGGTCTCTGTAAATTATAGAGTGCGCTCTAGACCTACTCTATCTGTGAAGTGTCCTGAGAAAACTTCTGTTATGATTTGACACTATAAAAATGGAATTGAATTGAATTATACAACAGAAACTGCAACAGCAGCAACGTCTCAGTAAACGGCACTGCTTCTGTCTGGAGGGGTCTCAGACATATGACCAACTACAAGCCCCCAACCCTAATCACAACTTGCATCTTGCACCCAGAATGTGTTCTACTGTTGTTTTGAAAGATGATGGGACAGCCCTGACTAGGGCTGCACAATAAGAGGAAAATATCTAATTGCGATTATTCTGACTGACATTGCGATATGAGTCGCGATATTGTATAATATTTCTAATTTTCTTTGTAAAATATTAAAAATTTAAAAAATTTAATTGATTATAGTGTGATTTTTGAGAGGATCTGTACCAATCAGATGTCTTCTTTAGGATACGATTTGTGGTCCAGGACGTCTCCGCAGGACCACAATACTTAATTCCCAATGGTTTGACACATATTTTGCCTTTAACACTCCTGTAAAATTAGCCAAAAACCCCTATCAAGGCATACCCATAGTAAACATTGGTGTGATTGGTAAAGGACAAAAAAGCAGTAAAATATACGCCTGGAAAATAAAGTTTTTATGTCCACCTGAATTCTTTTTATAGAAAAATGCCTGTAGATGACTATTGCTGGGACTTATTGGCCTGAAAACACAATGGGGCTATAGCAAGAAGTCTTACATAGTCACAGTTGAAATTGATGAGAACAATATCTCATAAAATGAATATTTTACACCTGTTTTTGTATGGGTATATGTCTAGGCGTTTATGAAAACGGACATTTTGGTGACCCTAAAAGGAGCCTTGGTAACGATGGTCACATACCTACACTAAAAAGACTGCTACCCTTGAACACTTGACATTAAAGTTATCATTCAGGGCTCTATTGAAAGGTTACATTAAGAGGTATCCTATCCCACATCCAGAATCACTATCAGTATTTCTGACACAGAGTAACAGAAGCATAAACACAATAATTTGCAGTTTTGTATCTTTGTGTGTAAAAAAAAAAAAGTCAAAACAAGCGGTAAGGTGGAAAAGTAGTGTATAAAAGGTAACACAATATTTACAGCTATTAACATATCTAAATACACATATTTACAATAATGTATGTACAGGTTATCGGCTACATCCGACAAAGCACCGAGAACATTTGAAGACCCAAAAAGGACCCTATGGTAAAAAAGGGTAAAACATGTCAAATAAGTGTATGGTGAAAAAGTTGTGCATAAAAAGCACTACTAAATAACTATTTACACATCTAAATCCACATATATTTACATTTATGTTTACAGGTTATTGGCAACACGCCAGACATTGTAACAATTGCAAGTGACAAAGCACAAAGGACATTTGAAGACCCATAAAGGAACCGTTGGTAAAAATGGTCAACAAAGTCAAACAAGTGCTATGCTGAAAAAGTATTGCAGGTACTAGCCTACCATATAACTTTTTACATACCTACATACACATATAAATTGCAGGAACCCCCGCGAATCAAATCCATACCTCACCGTTAACCGTTAAGCCACTAAATAAACCTGTATGGAAAATGAGCACCTCTGCTGATGTGTTAAATTTAACGATCATATGACATGGGACAACACCGTCTCGCCCTCTCTCTCTGCGCGCACACACACAAACGGTCCGGGTCTGGTGGTTGATGAACGGAGATGTGTGCTGCAGGCACTTTTTCAACGGGCACTGTACTAGTATTTACAATTACAGGTTATTGGCAACATGCCAGTCATTATAACAGTCACGGCCAGCGACAAAGCACAAAGGAATATCGCAGGAGGAGCACTTCACTGGTGTCTTTGCGTGACACTGCCTGCACTTCAGCCGGGAACGGCAAGCTATAAAGATGACCCCCACGCCAGTGATCAGTGAAAGAAAAGCATTTGACTACACCCATGTAAACAATTAAAGATATGAATGCAAACATGTCCTGCAATGTCAGATCAAGCCACGGGATACAGGATGTTGAATGGTGTGTTGAGCCACAGTTGTTGGTGTTTTGAAGTATTGTCTTCAAGACAAAGTTGGTAAAAAAAATAAATAAAAAAAACAACAACTGCAGGGCTGTGTACGTAGCAGTACGTATGAGCTGGGGTCCTGGTACATTTCTGGGTCTGAAGGTGGGCTGTGGTGGTGTGATGTCTGGAATGTCGACATCATTCCACCTTTCTTCAGATGGGCTGGTTGACCTGGCTTGACTGCAGCCTCTCCCTTTTCCTCTACCTCTTGGTCTCCTGCTGTTCTGTGGGAAATGAGGCCCCTCACCTGATGATGAACTGTCCTGCTGCGCCACTCCATGTGGCCACTTGTTCACTGGTGCAGATGTAGCAGGCTCCCAAACCATATCGACATCACATGTCCTTTAATGTGAAAATAAAGAAAGAAATAACAGTCATTACAAATAATGTTCGGAATGCGAAGCCACCGAAAAATATTAACAAATGTGTGGATATTAGCATAGATATTGACATAAAGACAATAACAGCTGCAAACTTGTAATGTAGTATTTACTCAAACGTTTCCTTTTGCAACACTTCTTGCAGTAAATGTGGTGCAACATCAATGTGTAGCGCTGTGGCGCTCTCAGTGACCAGAGTAGAGAGCAGGGTTGCTGTTAGAGGAGAGACAACTTTGTCGGGCTCATTTAGTGTAACGTTAGCATGAAAGCTTGGTGAAATTAGCAAGCTAAGGTTAGCTTAGCAAACCATCCATTCTCTACATTAGTAAACATTGAAATCATCTAAACCCTCTTCAACAGTCAAACTGAAGCAGACGGTGAGCTCCCGGTCACAGCCTGTCTAAATATATAGTAACGTTGTAGAAGTAAAAATACTCACTTGTCGAGAGTAATGTCTCCTCCCTCTAGGAACGTGTCCTCTGCCACGGACTGTCTGTCCATGCCAGACTTTTCACTGTCTTTCTCAGACATTTCCTCCTCTGACTGGTCGCTTTCACGTGGCCGAGTACATTCTTCCACTGCTTTCTTGGAGGGTATATCTTGACTTGCTAATTTTCGCCATTCTCTCTCAAAAATCTCAACTTGTGCACCACACAGAGAATTCCTTTGTTTAAGATTGTAACTACCCGCGAAAGCATCAGTTCCCAATGTTAATGGTCCCATGACATGGTGCTCTTTGGATGCTTTTATATAGACCTTAGTGGTCCCCTAATACTGTATCTGAAGTCTCTTTTATATAGGCCTTAGTGGTCCCCTAATACTGTATCTGAAGTCTCTTTTATATAGACCTTAGTGGTCCCCTAATACTGTATCTGAAGTCTCTTTTATATAGACCTTAGTGGTCCCCTAATACTGTATCTGAAGTCTCTTTTATATAGGCCTTAGTGGTCCCCTAATACTGTATCTGAAGTCTCTTTTATATAGACCTTAGTGGTCCCCTAATACTGTATCTGAAGTCTCTTTTATATAGACCTTAGTGGTCCCCTAATACTGTATCTGAAGTCTCTTTCCCGAAATTCAGCCTTGGTGCAGACTCGTTTGCTCATTTGAAAGCCATGATGTCTCTCTCTTTCTCATGGGTGGGCCAAATTCTCTGGGCGGCAAAGCAGAGAAAGGGGAGGTAATCTTGCTCCTTATGACATCATAAAGGGAAGATTTTTTTCATTTTCTCAAAGGCAGAGCAGGATACCCAGGGCTCGGTTTACACCTATCACCATTTCTAGCCACTGGGGGACCATAGGCAGGATGTTGGAACGCATATTAATGTTAAAAAAAAACTCATAAAGTGAAATGTTCATGCCATGGGACCTTTAAAAAGTTCATTGGCTGTACAAAACGTCAGTCATCGGCACAACCGGTTGCAATTGGCACAAAATAAAAAAAGGCCTGCACCTTCTTTCACCGCAGCCACTCGTTGGCTATTCTAGGCTGGAGACGAGAACAGGAAGGTCCTATTGGTTCAAGTGAGGTGTCAATCGAAAGGTCAGAGGGGTGCAGGGGCCATTTTGATAGCAGATACCGGCAAAAAAAAATACATGCAAACAAGATTTACTCCAGGAAATACAGTAAAATATTAAAGAACTGCCGTGAAATTTAAAAACAGCTGTCCGTGGATATATTTGAATGTCATCATATTGTTTGGACTGGAGTTTACTGGATTTGATCATCTGGACCTTTGTCAATGTAACAAGACTGTTGTCAGAATATCAGGGATCTGTGGATTAAAGGTGAGTTACCTCAATTTTGTAGTTGTTTGTTACTCAGACAGAGGCGATGATTGTACCTGCTGTTGTTATCGTGTCTTGGAATAGTTTGTATCAGTGAAATCACAAGAGTTGTAGCTTTCCAAATATGTGTGGCAACTACTGTGTAGTAACTACTTAAACATAGGAGTTGTATACATAGCATCACGGGCCATCGGAACGCTAAGGGGTTAACAAATATTGCGCCAACCCCCATTGCGATTTGGATATTGCACTAGTCCATATTCCCCCCCCCCCTCCCACTACGACTACAAGCCTCTCCATCCTGAAGAGATCCCGGAGAGAAGTATAATTACAGTAAAGGAGAATTTGCTCAGCCCATTAAGGAACTTCATCCTTCAGTTTATGAAAAAAAAAAAGGTATATATATATATATATATATATATATATATATATATATATATATATATAAAATAATTAAAAATCTCCACATTTAGAGGACAGGAAGGGGATGAAAACGATACTCTGTAAAGTCACTAAAGCTGTCAGACAAATGTAGTGGAGTAAAAGTACAATATTTACCTCTGGGATGTCGTCGAGTACAAGTAAAAAGTTGTAATGAAAACACAAAAGTACAAGTAGGCTACCACGAATTTGTACGTAAGAGTAAATGTACATAGTTACATTCCTCCTCTATTGGTTTCCCAGCAGTTTAAAGTGATAACAACAATGAATGCAGCTGTACAAACCTGCTCTGTGTAACCGGACTTCAGGGTTGAGAACAGCGTCCAGTAGTTTCTGTTGTCGGTGAATCTCTTTTGAACTGGACTTAAGTTCCTCCTCGTACTCTGCTATCGTTCTTACAACCCGCTCAAATATCTCTTCAGCAGCCGCAGTTAGTCGCTGCTTCACAAAAGCTCTCAGCATTTGAACTTGAGACATTTTATACTAAATCACAGCAACTTTTCCCTCCAGACAGACTTTTGCTCCCTTTGACGTGCGCTGTGTTGCTAGGTTACGTTCGGGTCCGTCTACTTCCAGCTAGCAACCTAACTTCATTAGCTTCGCAGGACAAGGGAACAGCACAGAGTCCATTCAAACATGTTTATCTGGACACTGTGGGTCCATGAAAAACACAGTTCGGTCGCTAGCCATTAGTTTTTCCAACTATCACTGAGGCCGAGTTTTGTATCCGTCTATTTCCAGCTAGCACGCCATGGTAACTTCGTTTAGCATGTTGAGCTAACAGAGATGAGTCTGAGGTGAAACGTCCCGAAACTCTGCACAAAGTCCATTTAAACAAGTGTATCCGTACATACGGGCTCTGGTGGTTCACTCCGGTTATATCCAACCCGGTCTCACGCCAGTTCGTGTCATTTCAAAACAACAAGGACCCCGGAACAAACCTATTCAACCCAGACGCCGCATTGCTCAAGTTAGCCACGGCCAGTACAAGTGCTTCCGGTAGCACTTCTTCAAAATAAAGGCGAACAACTCTTTTACAGACCCATGTCGCTCTGGACAGGGTTCCTCTGTGCAAATATAACAGGTATAAGCACTCATTTGTTCCTCTCTCAGTCAAGCTCATTAATGAGCTTCGATGAACGTATGACTATGAATTCATTAATGTATATCTGTGACTGAATGTATGTATGGATATGAATGGAAGAATGAATGCATATGTATAACTGAATGTATGGATATTTATGACTGGATACATGAATGTTTATTTATGACTGAACGCAAGGGTGCTTAGTAGGAATGAGTGTTTGTAAGGCATGTATGGGAGAACAGAAGAATGTAGGAAGGATGGCTTTTTTGCACAAGTATAGAAAATGGTAATTTGCAATTTGCATAGCTCTTTGAGTAGCCCAAATGTTTACAATGTACATTTGTCTTTTAATTGTTTTAACAATGGGCTTGTTGTGTGTCTCTGTTGTAACTCTTGCAGCAATTTCCAGTGTCCAAAACGAATTTCTCCTTGGGGAGACTAATAAAGACACTTTGACTGAGACTTTGACTTTGACTAGAATGGCCCGCGAACGTCATTATTTATTTATTTATCTAAGTTTATTATATTATTGGATTAGTATCACTGACACCTTAACTAACATGAGCAGCTTCTGATGTTAGTTAGTTTAATCGCACATCTGAATGCAGGACTTTTGCTTGTAACAGGGTGTTTTTACGGTCTAGTATTGTAACAACTGTACCTTTATGATGTTACCTTGATTCAACTGACAGATGACTGCGGTTAACTTAAAACTACTCCATATCCTTGACGTTCCACTTCCGGGATTGCTCCGGTGATGCGGGAAATTCCGCCGGATGCATGCATTTTTCGTTTCCTATCGCTTTCTTTGTGTTCTTTCTTTGTCTTGACTGCTCCTCGGATCTCTGCAGGGTAAATCCAGACAGCTAGCTAGACTATCTGTCCAATTTCTCTCGCACGACTAATTGGCAGCTGCTCTGTGCTGAGCTTGGCACCGCCCCCATGACGATTCTGATTGGTTTAAAGGAATGCCATTAAACCACAGCACGTTTTCCTCCCATCCCCGAATGCGACGTGGAGTAGCCAGACCCTCCTTCAGAGCACTTAGGAGGAGGGTCTGGCAAAGCGAGACTAACTTAAAGCTGAGCTTTAAAAAAAAAGTTTCCCATTTTATCATTTCATAATAATGTCATCATTGTCATAAAATATAACGGCGGGGGTGCGATCTGTTTGGGTTTGGATGCATTGAGCTTTGCAGGATGGGTTTGGTTTAGTATTATTAATGCTTTCTGTTCAGACATACTCACACCCACATATACATGTTACCCTAAAGGCGCTGACACACCAACCCGATTATCGACCGTCGGACAGTCTGGCAAGGTCGGTGACCCGAGTCTGTTTGGTGCGTTCCGTGCCGTCGTCAGTTGGAGGAGCCGTCGGCGTTCATTTGGGCCAATTTGACTTGTTGAATCGGCCAGTGGGCATTCGGACTCAATGACCAATTTACGGAAATGACGAGCGAGATGAGCGTGACGAACGCCTCTCAAAATCGGACGGAAATGAAGACAGATTCAGGACCCGCACGGCCTATTTCTCGCTTTAAATGTTTTCAGAAAAACGTTTCGGTGAACTATTTTCGTAGAATACGAGATCGTATTTCCGAACGAGCCGCCATTATGGTCTGTTTTGAAAATCCGGGAGAAGCCAGACCCACATGACCCACACGTTTGTCCAATCAGCTGCCGGTTTTAATTTTTCAGGCGACAATACAGATTAGCGCCGCCTGCTGTTATGGAGACGTATTACGCCTCGCGCAGGCGCAGAACGTACGCTCAAGTCGGCGTCGCTTCGGTGTGTTCCGAGGCACTTTTTTGACCAACTCTGGGAGACTGATCAGTCAGTCGTCGGGTTGGTGCATCAGAGCCTTTATGCTAACATTTAGGTTCTATTAGGCGTGCGATAACGTTGTTCAATATCGCGACAACGATATTACTTGCGATAAATAAACCGATATTAAAGTGTACTCAGTTCTGCCTTTCTGCTGCTTTCAGTATTCTGCTAACATACAACAAATTGCTTGTTGAGTTTAAAACAAATAAAGGGAAATCATTTCCATCATTCTTTTATTGAATGAAATGACTATTGAATTGAATATTAAAGGCACCATTAAAAAAAGAATGACAGTTACATTTTAAAGTGCAGTTTTCTACTGACAAAAAAAATCTCTGTGAGTGTCTTTCGCGATATGTGCATTGTGCTAGTTAATATTACAATGATGATTAAAAAAAAAACAACAACATATATTGCGCAGCCCTAATTTCTACCTCTATATGTGACTTGTGCTGTATTTTTGCCCTTTGTAAAGCTTTAGTACCCGTGGTTACCAACAGGTAGCGCCAGTGTTAAGGCAGTCTCTTTTGTAAGCCTGACTCACTTCCTTGCCTTTTCTCTTTTGGATTCTCCAAAATAAGGTTGGAACATCTCCATGTGGAAGCTGTACTTGGGGAAACGTAATGCAGATTATTGTCACAGTTACTCCAATAACAGACGGAGAGACTGTCATTCGGACTGTGTAATACTTAGAATAAGATTAAACACAAGCTTTACAAAAAGAAAATAGAGAGAGAGAGAGAGCGAGAGAGAGAGAGAGAGACAGAGAGAGAGAGAGAGAAAATATGTAATATATTATGTAATAGAAGTTTCAGAATCAGAAATATTTGATTGATTCCAGGGTGGAAATTTGGCAAAAAACTAAAGTGTCTATTGGCCTGGTGTGTAAGACAGCTGTGCAAACTTTTAGCATATAACAAATATGTATATATGTTAATTTGTTACAGTTGTATTGAGTTTTGAACAAGCTTGGGTGAAAATATGCACCTGTGCTGTATTATAATAAGGACGTGCGTAGTGATCCTTTATAGTTCAGATCATGTTTTACAACCATTGTTTCTTCATCAGAGGGATCCTGAGATTCAATGTTTCCAATCTTAAAGTGTCTAAATGGCCAAAAATAATATAAAAAAAAATAAAAAAAAAAAAAAATAAACACTTTTCAACACCACCTTTCTAAGAAACCGTGACAAATCATCTCAAATTGAAAACCAAAACCTTCTGTCGCAGTGTGTGGGTGACATAGGACCTTTATGTTAATTAAGTCATGTGAACATTGGAACAGGCTGTGTGTGTGTGTGTGTGTGTGTGTGTATGTGGGGGTGTGTGTTTGAGCATAGTGAGGCAAATATTAACTTTGTCCAAAGTACATTACTGTCCCTGAATTACGATGCACAAATGCCAGCAGAGTTAATGTATTTCAGTTCAACCCTGCTCTGAACTTCAAACACTCTGCAGGAGCATCTATGGCTAACCCTAGCTGCTCATTAAAGGCCCATTTCACTGCACAGCCATACACAAGCGTGTGCGATCACGGAAGGCTTGTATCATGTGGACGCCCCGACAGTGTTGTTGTCATTACTTTGAAGTTGGACAGAAACTACGCACTATAGCTTTATTGAAACTTAAAGTTACTGTATATGTAACTTTCAGTTTGTGTTGATTCTAGCGGCCGCTTTGGACAAAAGCTGTAGTGTTTTTACCACACCTGCTGTCGTAAAGCTCTTTTCTTTACGGTGCTGTACTGCCCACTGTAGATTACTGAGTTAGCGTTACGGGGAGGTCGTATAGTCGCGATGGATGTTTTGCTCAGACAGAAAATCATTCATTTACAATAAGAGAATACGTCACAGATGCATCGTTGCATTACAAGTGTTGCATACGGTAACTTAGCCTACTTTGGATGTCTCGTGAGCTAAACCGGGTATCACTGTCTCTGGGTCATGAGGCAAATCATTAAGAGATTGTTGTAGCAACCAACGTAACAATAACTTAGATTCATATAGCACATTTCATGAAACCCACGGACGCTTTACACAAGTAACGTTACAGGGGGACAAAATAGTAGGTCATTACAAACACGGAGTAAAAGGAAAACCTCCGCGCTAAATGGAAAGGGGATGTAATTTAATGTAAGTTACTGACGTACAACCACATCACGCACTGTAAAGTTATTTTATGAATGAAATAGACATATTACATACCTGAGGGCCAATTCAGGGACGGTTTTGAATCATTTACAATCCCGTAATTGTCTCCATCTGTGACTCACGTTATCGGGCCGTCGTCTGTCACTTTCCCTTTTATCTTTTAGTTGTTCTTCGTTTAATTTCCTTCTTTCCTGTGATGGTCCTGCCCCAGAATCAGCCATAACTACAACAGATAACTTCTAAAATAACATTAGAATACAATTAGGCCTGTATAAAGAAATCTCCTGCTACCTTTTACCTGGCTCAACTGGCTGGATACTAACACAGGCTTTTCCGGTGTAACAAAGAAACCTGTGACCCGTCAGAATGTGTGACTGTAGCGCCGTCTACCTGCCGCAAATCATTCTGTGACTGCGCGGGAAAAATGGAACACGGGCAGAGGCATTAATAAAAACTATATAAAAATAGTCTTCTTTTCACTGTTAGTCTCATTAGCTGTTACAGGTCATTTAAGACCATTTTTTGAAAAAAGCTTCAGAAACATTAAAAAGTTACGTATAGTCACTTTAAAGACCTTGTAGAATTACAGACTTTGTTTCGGATGAGAAAATATACTACTACATTTTAGTAAAGGATTTTGGACGTTTTGGGACGGATTGGGATTGCTGTGGACGAAGTACACACAAGAGATACACTCGTAAGAGCAAATGAGGTTTAACCATGTATCAGCTAATTTAAATAGCTCACGTTACTGTATTGTGTCAACAGGTAACTTCATTTAATATTATATGTGCTTTTTTCTTTTGCGGGGTGCAAATGTTCCACCTAAAACAAGTTCCTTCCCGAGACTATTTAGCAGATCCACCGTCGCTGCGTCCGGAGCTTAGCGCCGCCCCAAGACGATTGCGATTGGTTTAAAGAAATGCAAACAACCCCAGAGCATATTTTTTCCCTATCCCAGAATGCATCGGTGGTGTAGCAGAACCTTACTCCACAGCGCTGTGTGGATAGGTCTGGCATTGCGAGACTATAAGGGGTGACTTTGCGCCAACGTTCGTCTTTTTCATCTGAAATCTGTAGTGTTGAGTCATTGGCCTGGATGCCAGCCGAACTTAGCCCCGCCCACAACATTTGAGGTCGAGAAGTTCGGTCTGGACTTGATCCGTTGTGGAGCAACTATGCTCGAACCAGAGCTGTTTGGACAGATTGTCAGGGCGGGCTTTATACGATGATGGACAGATGATCAACAGTAACGTAATCAACCACGTCACCAAAGAGGCTTGGGTTGAATTTGTTTACAACAAAGATGGCTGCCGCTGGAGAATTGAGATGTGTAGATTCTGCCATCGCGTCGGTTATAGAAGATAACGACAGCGTATTCATTTTAAAAGAGGAACAGAGAACCACGATCAAGGCATTTGTTGATCAGAAAGATGTTTTTGCCGACCTTCTTACGGGATTCGGCAAAAGTTTAACATACGCTCAACATACATCACATACTCCGTTGCTCTGATTGGTTGTAGGTCTATCTGTTGCTCTGATTGGTTGTAGGTCTATCCAATTGAGTGCCGAGGCATTTTCTTTCCTGGTTCGGTTGAAACACCCCCCCATAATCACAGCCCAATGGAGCAGAATCAGACTCATATTCTGACTAGAATCTGAGTATGACTACGTCAGGCTATCGAGCCATACGACATCTTCATAAATGTCGAGGTGTGTTCCCAACTCTGAGAAATCTGTAGTAGGCTGATTGAACTACTCAGGACAGACACTGTTGATTTTGTTTACTATTGCCCCCTAATAATGACAGGAAGTTAAAAGTGACAAAAACAGCAATGAAACCAAGAAAGAAATGGGTGAGCTGGAAAATGTCAGTAGGGCCCCGCATCTCTAAAACACACCCTGTTCCTGTTTCTTCTATGAGGTGATACAAAACCTGAAAGATACCTGAGGCCCGCGGTGAACTAACAGCTAGCTAAGCCTTCGAGAGGGACATGTGAACTTATCGCTGTTTTCCTCTGTAAACAAGGAGACAAAGACGCCTCGCCGTGCAGAGGGCTCGCCTGTTGAAAGCTGTCTCTGCAGCAGACGAGGGTATCAGCGTTTCGGAAGATGTTTGTCCGCCGTGTGATTTTTGGGTGAAAGGCGTACAAAAGCCGCAGCATTACGCTTCTCTTTTCACAGGGCTGCTATCAAAACACACCAAGGGGCTTTTTGAAGAAGAAAAAAAGGCCTCTGCTCTCACTGACAACTCTGCACTCTGCCGGGAACATTTTGTTCATGTGTGGGTGGGGGTGGGGGGGGGGGGCTGGGGGTGGGGGTTGTTGGACAAATCTTCACTGAAAGTGATCTGTACATTCACCACCTCAGGGGAAAACATCCTCATCTTACAAAGACCACACACATGCATAAACATTCACATATGCATGGGCACGCACACACAGAGAGGAAAGGGGCTGCAGATACAGAGATACTCCCACAACCTGAGCACAAGATACAAGATAAGGCAAACTACACAATAGAGTTTTGAAGCATATATTTGAGCGCAAATATGTGCAGGATTACAAATAGGGGTCGACCGATACTGTTTTTTTGGGCCAATACCGATACCGTTAATGAAATAGATAACCGAGGACATATATGAAGCCTTGTAAACTTAATGGCTAAGAAATAAAGACTAGGTATGGTGACTGAGAGCTGGAAACCAAGTGTGTGTGTCTGTGTGTGTGTGTGTGTGTGTGTGTGTGTGTGTGTGTGTGTGTGTGTGTGTGTTTGCGGTTGAGTGAGTGTGTGTGGGTGGTTGGGTTTGTGTGTCAAACTGTGTGTTGATGTGTGTTTGGGTTTGTGTGTCAAAAATGTGAAAGATATATGTGGATGATTTTTATAACTCTTTTTTGAGTTGGTTTAAGATCCTGTGGAGTAGAGGAATACTGTTACTAGTAGGAGTTGTACTCTCATTATAGTATTAGACAGTATGCTGGTATATGCATTACTTCTTGATGGAAATACTAAAAATAATTATCAAAATTCAGAAAATTAGACAAACAGTCAGTGCCTCCATATCAAGTACAGGGTATGTGTTGTCACAGTGTTCAGGCAAAACTAATTCCAATATGACACAATTTCATACGATCAACCATAAAAACCTGGAGGACATTATACAACATCTGAAAACCTCCTCCTGTTTCCTTGATATTCTACCAACGGGCGTTTTCAAAAATGTTTCGAATTGTTTGGCTTCTGATCTTCTACAGATTGTAAACACGTCTCTTCTCTCAGGTGTCTTCCCACAGGCCCTAAAAACTGCAGTAATCAAGCCACTCTTAAAAAAGAACAATCTAGATACGTCACTAATGAACAATTATAGGCCGATATCAAACCTTCCATTTTTAAGTAAAATCATTGAAAACGTGGTTTTTTAACAACTCAACCATTTCTTGTCATTAAACAACAGTTTTGATGCCTTCCAGTCGGGTTCTCGACCACACCACAGCGCTGAGACGGCTCTTTTTAAAGTCTTTAATGACGTCCATTTAAACACAGAGAGTGGCAACATTTCAGTCTTGGTATTACTTGATCTCAGTGCTGCATTTGATACAGTCGACCATGACATATTACTAGAGCGATTGGAAAACTGGGTTGGCCTTTCTGACTCAGTACTAAAGTGGTTTGAATCCTATTTAAAGAATAGGGACTACTTTGTGTCTATAGGTAATTATACATCTGAGCATACAAATATGACGTGCAGAGTTCTCCAAGGCTCCGTTCTGGGGCCTCTTCTGTTTAACATCTACATGCTTCCACTGGCTCAGATTATGAAAAACAACAAAATAAGTTACCATAGTTATGCGGATGATACACAAATTTACATAACCTTATCGCCAGGGGACTATAGTCCAATACAGAAACTGACTAAGTGCATTGATCAAATTAACGACTGGATGTGCTTGAACTTTCTTAAATTAAATGAAGAAAAAACTGAGGTGGTTGTTTTTGGAGCAAAAGAGGAACGATTAAAAGTCAGCACTCAGCTTCAAACGACAATGTTAAAAACAACAGACAAAGCCAGAAATCTTGGTGTAGTCATGGACTCAGACCTGAATTTTAACAGCCACATTAAGACAATTACAAAGTCAGCCTATTACCACCTTAAAAATATATCAAGGGTTAAAGGACTTATGTCTCATGCTTTTATCTTCAGTAGACTTGACTACTGTAACGGTGTCTTTACAGGTCTCCCTAAAAAAATCAATCAGACAGCTGCAGCTGATTCAGAACGCTGCTGCTCGAGTCCTCACTAAGACCAAGAGAGTGGATCACATCACTCCAGTTCTGAAGTCTTTACACTGGCTTCCAGTGCCTCAAAGAATTGATTTCAAAATACTTTTGCTGGTTTATAAATCACTAAACGGTTTAGGGCCAAAATACATTTCTGATCTGCTACTACACTATGACCCACCCAGACCTCTCAGGTCGTCTGGGACAGGTCTGCTTGTTGTCCCCAGAGTCAGAACTAAACAGGGGGAAGCAGCGAGCTCTCAGTTCTTTTTAATCAAGGCTGAAGACCTATCTTTTTGATGTTGCCTTTCTTTAAATAACTGTTCATTTCTTATACTGAAGTTGCATTGTTGACACTGTATGACAATCTATATAAGCATATAAAGAGAAATTAAAAAGAGCGGTGGGACCAGCCCGTTCTGGGAACGGCAAGGATTGCATGTGGATTACGTGTATAGAGCAACGGCTTATACATTGTCCCATACTAGCAGCCTAAAATCTCCTATTTTATCTGCTTTTATATGTTAATGTTTAATTTCTTATACTGCACTGTAACGTTTATTCTCGTATTTTTGCTGAAATGTGCTATACAAATAAAACTGCCTTGCCTTGCCTTGCCTTGCATAATGTCAATGACAATCACACGCACATTGCCCCTGGCACAGATTACCTTCCATAAGCCACAAAACAATCTGATTGGCCGATGTGCGCCCCATCACCTGAGGCCACGCTTAGCCGACTGATCCTGGCAGGAAGTCCGACTGCAGCTTGAGTGCACCTGGACTCTGCATCCGTGTCGGTGAAACTATCAGCAGGCAACGCAGCAGGATGTGGACAGGTACGGCCCAGCAGGTATTCAAAAACATCCACAAAAGGGTCGGAGCATCTGTGACAACATGATTGTTTTGTAGAAGAACTAAGTACTGAGGCCAAAGATGGGGAGGCAAGGTGGGGGATTTGGGGGGGTTGATGGAGGTAAAACAAATATGTCATTTGTCAGAATTCAAGATGTATACTTTCAGGGTCCAAAATGAGCGCCATTTACCAGCCAAATGCTGGTAGGCTATATTAGCCCTCCTACACAATCTGGACTATGGTCATAACATCTACATCTTATAACTTATTCCCTGTTATATATTGTTCTTAAAGTATATTATTTCTTTTCTTGTTTGTCAAGCAATTCTATTATGTTTACAGTCTTGTCTTTTCATAGTCATAGTTAATATTATTATAAAAGCTATTGCACTGTTCGATCCCTGCACTGTTCACTTTTGCACTACCACCAGTGCACACACTCTACCATAGCACCTTATCATGGTCATTGCATCACATGGTCAGTCCATACCAGACCTTTGTAATCACTTCACAAATTGTTAACTCTTTACATATGTGAGATTGATGTGTGTATGTGTGTTTGTTATGTTATGGTTGTCTAAGCTATGGCTAAGCTAAGCATTTCTTTTTTCTTTCATCAGCATTAAAAACGTTTCATTCTTTTTTAGTATTACATGAAGACACTGTAGTTTCATACCACTTAAAAGAAACCCCTCCACAAATACACAAAGCATAATTGTTCGTATTTTAGAAAGAATAATAATCAGAGTTTCCCCCCAGAAAAGTAGTTTAGCCCAGTGGAAAGCGTCTTAGCCCAATAGTTTCAAATGATAACCAAATCATGGACGGAATTGCAAAATTGAGAATTTAAAAAGCTCTAAGACAGATTCCATAGGGCCCTACATTAAGTCAGTGCTAAAAGATAACTGGAAATTTGAAAAATATGACTACGTTTAAATTTCCAACCAAGCCGCCCCACTGTTGCTGGTAGCCATGGAGGACACGGAGGATTAAAAAAAACATGATGGACTCTTGAGAAGAGGTCATTATCTTCACTCGACGCCACAATCTTCTGAACATAGACACACTGAGAAATACAGAGAGAGTTTTTTTTCAAAGATTATGCTTTTGGGCATTTTAGGCCTTTAATTCTACGGGACAGATGAAGACATGAAAGGGGAGAGAGAAGGGGAACGACATGCAGCAAAGGACCGCAGGTCGGAGTCAAATCTGTGGCCGCTGCGTCGAGGAGTAACCCACTACATATGTGCGCCTGCTCTACCAACTGAGCTAACCCGGCACCAGCTGATACTCTTAATTAGCAATGGCTTGAATGTAACGGACGTTCATTAATATCGAAAAGTTACGCACTAAAGCTTTAAAAATACATTCATAATTCCCAGAGACTAAGGCCCAGTGGGCCACCGGGCTTGCAATACACTGGAGGAAACCCTGATAATGGTTCTATGTCCAGCGCCTTACAGGTGCCAGAGGTCTTTGTTGCCTTTGACACTCTGTCTGTCATGATGATGTAATGTCATCACGCATCAAAGCGCCGACACCGAGGAGATTCAGGCTTCACAGCCCGAGGACGAGCTTTACACTGACAATAAGCCGACAAATTCCTCAGTCACCTCCAGACCAGACTGACATCACAGCGGCTCAGTGTTTGGCTGAGTTGGGAAAGGGAGAAAAAAAATCCTGAAGCAGCCATCCGATTGGCTGTTTGTTTAAATAAACTTGCATGGAGAAACATCTGTACTTAGTCTTTGTGTGGGTACATACAAGTTATTTCCTCGTGATGTGTTTTGGTTTTTTGGGGCATTTTGGCCTTTTAATTGATAGGAGAGTTATAGACAGGACAGAGGGTTTAGAGGGAGAAGACGTGCAGCAAAGGGCGGCAAGTAGGAAACGAACCCTGGGCCGCTGCAGTAAGGACTGAGCCTTGGTGCAGCATGGTGGCCCAATGGTTAGCACTGTGGCCTCACAGCAAGAAGGTTCTTGTTTCAAATCCAGGGCCTTTCTGCATGGAGTTTGTATGTTCTCCCCATGTTTGCTTGGGTTTCCTCCGGGTGCTCTGGTTTCCCCCACCATCAAAAAACATGCACAAGGTTCTCCAGTCAGTGCCCTTGATCAAGGCACTGGCTCAGATCTGTAGCTAGTTGGTCCCCTGGCGCTGTAAATGGCTGCAGACTGCTCCCTTGAGGGATGGGTTAAATGCAGAGAATGAATTTCGCTACGTGTATTGTGAAAATAAAGTACCTTTACCTTTGGTGCACGGTACGTACGCGCTACCAGGTGAGCTACCGGGCACGCTGTGTTATTGGTTAAACCTGCATGTAGAAACGTCTCTTCTTTTGTCTTTGTGTGGGTTAACAAGTTATCTACTAGTGTAGGGTTATTGGTTTTGAGCAGTGACCAAGTCATCTTTGCTCAAGTCTCAAGCAAGTCTCGAGTTATTTCTTTTTTGGGCAAGTCTAGGCAAGTCACAGTCCAGTCAAGTCAAGTCGAGTCTTCAGTCAAGGCAAATCTCTTACCTGTAGTATCCGGTCTTTATGAAGAGAAAAGACAAGGTATAAGTAGCCCATCTAATACAATGATTGGCTAGTTTGTATAACTAGTACAAAAAGTATGAGAATGAATTGATCTGCATTATACTTATTGATATTCAGTGAAATGAATCAAATCAAAGCAAAAACTAATTTTAACTCATTTATTTCATAATCCCTGCCCATCAGTAAATTACATAATTTGATATTTAACAGCTTACATTCATGAATACATGCGAATCATCCGAGTCATCATGCCTCCAGTCAAGTCTTGAGTCATTAACTTACAAGTCCAAGTATTTATGTTTTGTCATGTCAAAAAATGTTGACTTGAGTCGACTCGAGTCCAATGCTGAGTTCCAGGCAACCCGTAACCCGTGTTTTCACAACCTTCTACCCGTGAAAGTGCCCTGGAACGGCAGTAATCAAAACAATACACATACAATTGTGTGCTACTACAGGGTATGTTTATTAAATGAAGCCCAAAATATGTAGCTGACTAGAAATCGCTAGTATCAGCTAGCACTAGCTAACGTCAACGTTAGGTAGCTGCTAGCTAACATTAACGTTAGGTAGCTTAACCTGAACCCTGCCAACGGCACAATGTTTAGCTAGCCAGAAGATCTTTGCACCACCAAGCCAAACTCTGCTAGCGCAAGCGAAGTGAGCAGCCACTTGTGCGAGCAGAGCTTGGCTTGCTGACGCGAAGATCATCAGACCAGAGCCGCAGAAGGCTTTGTCGTGACCTGAAACGCTACCAAGTCGTGAGTCATGACTTGAAGTCGTAACTTACGGGCAAAAAATTGGGTCTGGAACGCAGCACAAGTCACTAAGTCTCAAGTCCACATCTCCGCTTTCAAGTCTAATAGTGTGTTCCATTTGTACTCAGAAATCGGATTTTTCGAGGTCGACAGACAGAAACACGCCCCCTGACCTCGGATTTCCATGCTCTGAATTCGGGCAACCACCGAGTACCCGAGCTAGAAATCCAACATGGCTGCTCCGTGCATCAACAATTGTGAAAGTCATAGTAACATACAGTTATTAGCACTTCTGTCTTATTTGTTATTATTATATTTTGTTATTTGTTGTTGCGGCGCTCTATGTATGCATAAAAACAGCGTAGTGCGTTGTTATCAACTGGTATTGCTAACAATGGCTAACCTGGCTACAGCTAACTCCCACAGTGAAAAATCTGACTTGTGAATGGGACGCGTTCAACTCGGGTGTGACGTCATTCCCAGCTCCGGCTTCCGAGTTCTATTCTATATACTATTCTATACTATAGCCTTTGCCCACTGTGTCTGTGTTTTTTTAAACCAAATTCATATAGTACAATATTACAATAATTTAATAGTTAACAACTAATCGATTCATGTTTGCAGCTCTACTTTTAAACACCTACTCTACAAACATCTTAAAGCTACAGTGTGTAGATTCTGTCGCCCCCCATGAGGAATTCAAAGTAATGACAACAATTCTGTTGGTGCATCCACATGACGCAAGCCTTCCGTGATCGCGCTTCATCCCCACCCCCTCCTCCACGCAGTTGCTAGTAGCCAAGGAGGACACGGAGGATTAAGAAAACATGATTGAGCAAGAGGTAATTGTCTTCACTCGAGTTTTTGCGCGGGAAAGTCGCCGGACGCCACAATCTTCTGAACATAGCCATACTGAGAAATACCGACGGAGTTGTGTGGAGCCGATTAGCTTTGAAGCGACTCATTTGGCAATGGCTTGAATGTAACAGACGTTCATTAATATCAAAAAGTTACGCACTAAAGCTTTAAAAATACATTAATAATTCCCAGAGACTTAGGCCCGGTGCAATACACTGGAGGAAACCCTGATAATGGTGCATCAGCAGTGGTGGAATGTAACTAAGTACATTTACTCAAGTACTGTACTTAAGTACACATTTGAGGTACTTTACTTGAGTCTTATCTTGTCATGCCACTTTCTACTTCTACTCCGCTACATATCAGAGAGAATTATTGTACTTTTTACTCCACTACATTAATCTGACGGTTTAGTTACTTTACAAATCAAGATTTTTGCACACAAAACACCTGTAGTTTATAAAATCTGATGTTTTATTATAAATTAAACTACCCAACAATATAACAGCCTACAAGTACAGCTGAAATGATCAGACCATTAAACATTTGAATGTTTTGATAGTTCAATCTGCATTGAGTACTTTTACTTTTAGTACATTTTGCTGATGATACATGCTTTTATTTAAGTAACATTTTCAATGCAGGACTTTTACTTGTAACAGAGAATTTTTACAGTGTGGTATTAGTACTTTTACTTAAGTAAAGGATCTGAATACTTCTTCCACCGCTGAGTATCAGCATGAACCGCAACATCAGCAGGGACATGGATGATGTTGGTGTCTATGTTGTCAGAAGTTACTGAGTTTCCCAAAAGGCCAGTAATACCTCCATATTCCTTTAATCCGTTAAGCCACTCATCTCCTTTAGAGTCTCTCTCTCTCTCTCTTGCTGGAGAGATTATTTGGTAAGGCAGGGGAGGTTTTTCTCCAAGCAAAGGTTCATTTTTTGGTTTTAGGAACAAAATGTTTGCAAAACACAAATGTCAACTCGTGAACTTTATCTTGGGGCAAACAAAGATGGCTGTGTGTGTGAGCAGGAGGAGGAAGATTGATGACTCAGTAGATATTGATGTAGAATGACTGTTTACTAGGATGGTCATAGCCAGAATAAGGATTGATTTGAACTATTACAGTAACAAAGAAATGAGGATGTAGATCATCAGCGTGAGATCGGCCTATGGTGATGTAAAAAGGAGACCAACTTATTGTTTTTGTAAGTAACTTGTAGGAGGATTGATAGAATAAAAATCTCTTTAAAAAAAATTATCTTTCTCTCTCTCTCTCTCTCTCTCTCTCTCTCTCGCTCTCTCTCTCGCTCTCTCTCTCGCTCTCTCTCTCTCTCTCTCTCTCTCTCTCTCTCTCTCGCTCTCTCTCTCCTTCAAATTCAAATTCAAAGAGGCTTTATTAGCATGACCATATTTACACACAGTATTGCTAAAGCACATAGTAAACAGGGAAACGTGCACATGTCCATACATTTTAACAGTAGGATGCAGACAATAAAACATTATGTTAACATTCATGCAAAAGCAACAATTATGTCAACAAAATTTAACAGCAGTGGCATAACTTATGGATATCTGCAAAACATGAAAACAAGATTATTACAGTAGATTGTGTGTGTGTGTGTGTGTGTGTGTGTGTGTGTGTGTGTGTGTGTGTGTGTGTGTGTGTGTGGGACAAAGCACAAGCACAAAGTGTGCCTTCTCTCTCTCTCTCTCTCTCTCTCTCTCTCTCTCTCTCTCTCTCTGTCTCTCTCTCTCTCTCTCTCTCTCTCTCTCTCTCTCTCTCTGTCTCTCTCTCTCTCTCTCTCTCTCTCTCTCTCTCTCTCTCTCTCTGTCTCTCTCTGTCTCTCTCTCTCTCTCTCTCTCTCTCTCTCTCTCTCTCTCTCCGGGTGATCAGTTCAGCGCTGCTGACTGTGTTGGACTCCGGAGCGTCACCCCGACCTGACGCACTCTTGTACCAGAGCGCAGCTGTCACCATTACTTCATGCTTATTGGCCCAAGAGCGAGAGAGAGAGAGCGGCAGAGGCAAAGCAAAAGCAAACAACAGGGGAAGAGAGAGAGAGAGAGAGAGAGAGAGAGAGAGAGAGAGAGAGAGAGAGTTGGACCCCTGCGCTCTGCTCCATCGATCTGCAGAGGCGCACAGAGGAGCTTCTACCGGACGTTGGACACAATTTCGGGGCTTTTTTTTTTTTTTTTAAGGGGGAATACTAAAAGTGGATTCACTGTTTGGAACATGCAATTGGGAAATTTGGTACGGTAAGACTGTGACAGTTTTGTTTTGTTTGATTCCCGTGTCGCTTTGTTTGAGCTTTTCACACGAACGACTGAAGTGTTTCTCCCTCCTTTTTCTCCCCCGAACTAAAAACACCCGATATATCGACCTATGAGTGAGGGAGCTGCACTTTGCCTCACATCAATGGAAGCCTGAGAGAGGGAACTACACAGCAGGGGATGAAAGACTGCAGGGATATGAATAAAGGAGCAGATCGTTGCTGTGATTTTGTTCTGTCGGTCCTTGGGACAAGATGGATGATGATAGTGATGATGTTGTTGATGATGATGATGATGATGATGATAGTGACGATGATGGTGGGCTGGGCAATATATTGATATATCATCGATGTACAAGGCAAAATATCGTCTTCAATGTTTGGCTATATCTATCGCAATGTGACACAAGTGTCTTTTCCTGCTTTTAAAGGCTGCATTATAGTAAAGTGATGTCATTTTCTGAACTTACCAGGCTGTTTTAACTGTTCTGTTATTTGCCTTTACTCACTTAACCCTTGTGTTGTCCTCAGGTCAATAATTTGACCTATTTTCAAAGTTTTTTAATATATCAGAAATATAAAGGGTTTCTTTTAACCTATTGATCCAAAATAACATGGACGCGTGGATGTACGTTGTTCAACATTATTCGCAGGTCAAATTAATGGTTGCTTTCATTTCATGTTGGGTGTTTTATTCAATTTTATAGCATTTGAAAAAAAAAAATGTTTATATGGTTTTATCCTGACTCAAATTTGACATATACCCTCTGATCTTAACTATTAGTCAAAATAATTCATTATTTCTGCTTTTTTTTTTTTTACTCAAAAATTAGGTAATATGTCATATAAATGAGGTTTATTAACCATGGATAAAAAAATAAATAAAATAAAAAAAACAGTAGCTAAAAAAGAGACAAAAACGTAAAAACGCCATTAAAAAAGAAAGTTTGTTTAATTTTGACCCGGACAGACAAGTTTATGGTCGATGTGAAGACAACACAAGGGTTAGTCATTTCTCCATATCGCCCAGCCCTACTATGATGGTGGATTGTCAGGAACTGCTCACTGTCAACAGTGACTCACAGGTTTGTTTACCTGGGGGAGGTAAAGGTAAGCAAAAAGTGGTATGGTTACACTGTGTACTGTCCTCGTTTCCACCTGTCAAGTTGGAGGTTTGATCATCATCGTCATTGTCATCGTCATCGTCATCGACATCATCATCGTCATAAATAACTGTAGAATTATTTGGAAGACACCTGAGATTGGACACCTTGAGGCTCCGGGTATGTAGAACTGTGCAAAAAAGAGAAAATCAAATATCACTATATTCCTGACCAAATACCTTGATGTCGATATTGCGGCGATATTGTAGGGTTGACTATTGGTGCCTTCGCAAAATATTAACACAGTGACATTTATTATGTCTGTTGTAGATACAGATATGGTGATGATGATAATGGTCCGAAATGATGCGAAAATACATTTTATTTCATTGAAAACCATAACATTTTCTTTTTTGTGATTAACAATTTGTATTCATTTTTAAAACAACACGCAAAACATACAATTGACCCTCGTCATCACCACCCACCCAGGCAAAAATCAAGAAAAGAGGACACAGTAACTACAAAATTGAAGACCATACAAGAAAATAATAATAAAATAGACAATAAACTGTAAACCAAATAAACATATGTATAAATGACAACCCCATAAGCCCGTCATACACGTCTCCCCCCAGCACAAAGCTTCTTAGGAGAACCTCCAGAAAGCTCAGGTACTTTCCCCATTTACCCGTGTAGACATCCAATCAGGCGAGCCCTTTTCAAACACCGCCACCCTATAGCCACACTGTTAAAAAAAAAATTGTAGAATATTATATAATAATGTATAATATTTTTTTGTAATATACTGTGTTAATATGAAGGAATTTCCTGTAATGTTTTTTCACAGGTGTTTTTCCGTGTTTTTTTTTTTTTTTTGGATTAACAGAAATGTCCGTTAAAAGGTACAGATAGACTGTAAATCAACAGAATGTTCAGTTTTTAGGTTAACAGAAATGTCCGTAAACTTAGCGGAAAAGGTACTGGTTATTTTCTGCCAGGACATTATCCGTTTTTCTACGGAGTTTTTTCTTACAGTGCATCTCACAAGCCCAAAATAACATTCCCCCCCCCCTTCAAATACGTTAAAAACGTTATTAATTTCACTTTGTGAGCCCAGTTTCTTTTCCTCGTTATAGATTTGGCCGGCATTACTGGGAACGCCCACTAAAACATCATTTCCGTTTATGCCGTGGGGGAAAACAAACCATTCTAATTAATGAGCGTAGACCTTGTTAGCAGTTAATCTTTAATCTTTGTCATATTTACGGCTTTTTCTTGATACAATGCTGAAAAGTTGCTGTGTGGTGTTCTGCGCCTCTAATAAGTTCAAAAATCCTGATCGTAAGTTTTATATACTGCCGAATAGATGGACGGAGCCGGTGTTAATACCACTAACGTCGCTGCTACAGTCCAAACTGGAACAGTTAACATGGAATTTATTCATTTAACATGCTTAGACATACTTGTCTATAATATAGCTTTAATAAACGTGGCATAACAACAGACCCTGAGATAACGTTACTGATAATACAGTCAGATTGAATTATCTAAAATTAGCTAACGGTTAAACGTTAGCTGTCTCTCACCTGGAGACTCAATCAGGTAGCTAACGTTAACAAATGACACCTGGGGGAAATGACACCTGTGGCCATTCCGTTGGGTCGTTTGTCCAGTTACATATAATGTACGGACAATCCGACCCAATACAGGACAGTTTTTTTTTATGTATCTTGCTCTGTCAAGCGGTGAAAGTGCTTTTGAGTAGCCCATACTGGGTTAACGCTGTGTTATTCGGTCACGGGGAAAGGATTGTTTTCCCTAACGGCGACTCCGCCACAGGCCAGGCCCCCAGCTATGACGAGTCACTGACCAAGTGCATGTCTTTAATCCCAAACAGGGGCCTTCTCTGGCAAAAAGCTGCCACATATGTTTATTTCACAGTTAGAGGACAAATCCGGTGCAAAATGAACCTGGGGTTAATAACAAGTGTACCGAGTCGACCATTCTATTGGTTACACGAACGCCGTGTAACCAGTAACCAGTAACATAGCTCAAGCACGGCGTTCGTGGTTCGACTGGTCGTGACTGTTTTCCCAAGATGGCGCCTGCATGTATACGTGAATGGTACTGTCTTTATAAACTATCTTTGTAATAAACTGTCTGTACACTTATTACAGTTCTCAAGTAAGTTCTCAAAGCGAAGCGGTTGACATGTAGGGACAATTATTATGCTACCGTGGAAGTGTGGTGCTATTTTGAGCCTTGTTAGTGGTATAGAAATAGCGATTTCTTTTTACTTTACCCATGCCCTGACGACTAGCGTTATAAGCTAAAATGCGCTAAAACTGGTCACGTTCGATTAGCATGAAAAACATATCGCAGAGAACAGTGGACTCTGTACGCGTGTTATTAACCCCTCAGGTTCATTTTGCACCAGATTTGTCCTTTAAGCACCTGTGATTTGGCTCTGTAGAGCAGTTTAACATGATCCAAGTCCACTGAAGCTGCTGTGAACATCTTCATCGGCTCTGTGCAGCACATTGTGTGAACTTTTATCTGATGTGGGCTCTTCTCTCTGAGCTATAAGCAGTGGAATCACACAACACTCAACTTTTCTAGGATTTCCATTCCTGGCTGCCCGTTGACCTCCGACCCCTTTGGTGAGATGTGAACAGGAGAGACAGTCATCACCCCGAAAAAATGCTCCCAGACGTCGTTTGTTTGAGCAGCAAAATACGACCTATATTTTTACGTTTATAGTGGCAGCTCCCTCTAGTGGCCGTAGTAATTACGACGGGAGCAAAGCAGGAAGTATGGTGATGAAACATATGAGTGCCAAATTTCCACGTAACCATAGGCGTAATTTATGAGGGGGGTTACAATAATCAAAACTGGCGGGGGGATGAAGTGAAAGATGTGTAGTGATTTGTGTAGATGTGCATAATGCATGCAGAAAAGGCACAAATTCTCCAGAATGCAGGAAATGAAGCGTTTGATGCTCAATATTTCTTGTGGGACGACCACCAGACAGCCTGGTTATAATTTCTCCCACGTAATGTTGAATCAGACATTTTCGCTAGATAGGAGGAGAGCTCAACTCCCCCCCAATGTTGAACCCAAAGGTTTGTACCCTTGCACATAACAAACACAGGACTTTCACCAAAGGGAGCCGTACGCTGGCCGTGAAGTGCAAACCTGCTAGGCTACAAGGGCATAGTTAATGAGCATCATTACTGAATGCCAGAGTAACTCGCTGAGCAAATTCAAATTGTGCTCTCGCGAGACCTCTGGATTTCCAGGTTAAGCAAATGCCACACCGCGACAGCAAATCCCACACCGCGACAGCAAATCCCACAACACGACAGCAAATCCCACAACCAGCAGCAAATCCAACAACACGACAGCAAATCCCACAACCAGCAGCAAATCCAACAACACGACAGCAAATCCAACAACGTGACAGCAAATCCCACAAGGTGACAGCATTTTGTCACAACACAAGAGCATTTAGCCACAACACCACAGCATGTAATTTGGAGGACTGGAACAAGGGGGGGGGAGGGCTGATGCACTGATTTGGGCCGCTGGAAAAAAAACGAAAGAAAAAAAAACTTTCGTTGCACAAATGTCTATGTCGTAGCTTCTGTCCCTGTTCAAATAAACATTTATTCACCATAGAAGAACTCATCTTAACCCATTAAGTTTACAAGAGAGACTTGCAGTCACTCTGAGAGTCCTGGCAGCCGCTTGCCCAGGAGCCCCAATTACGAATCCTACTATGGCCACGCCAAGACCCGCCCTACGAAGCAGCTCGATTGGTTGGGGTTAGGTCATTTCACCTCGAGTGGTTAAGGTTAGAATAGTGGATTGGTCAGGGGATAGGACCTGAACAAATGGGGTTACGTTACCTTGCGTAAGTATGGACGGCTGGCCAATAGTAGTGACTGAAGGGCGGGTCTTGGCGTGGCCATAGTAGGATTCGTAATTTCGTGCCCAGGAGCTCGTTCATGCTTCCTGTTTCCGCTTTGTGGCGCGCCGCTGAAAAAAAATAGAGTTTCTGTCGCGCACTCAAAATTGTGGCACGCCAGCGAGATCTACGTCATTTTGACGTCACATTCACGTGCGCCAGCTCGGCTGCGGCGACTGTAGAGCGGTCTTAAGTGGCATTAAGCAATTCCCAGAGTTGCTGCTGAGCTGCTTTGACCCTTTGAATTTGCTTATTGGCGTCCATGAAAAAATGATTGAATGTACGTTGTTGTAAAGCGTGGTCTGTGGTTTTTCTGCAGGTAGTGGTTGCGTTCTGTCTGTGGGGTACTGATGTCAGCAGAGCTTATGTTTTCCAAGCCAGTAGACCCGGAGAGGGAGGAGACAACCCACCACCTCACACTAAAGGTGAGAACAGCTTCCATGTTTGCCGCAGGACAAATCCGCTTTCATACATTAGAAATAGGGCTGGGCGTTATGGAGAAAAGTTCAGATATCACGATATTCTTCACCAAATAGCTTGATGTCGATATTGGGATGATATTGTAGGCTTGACAATGGTGCTTTAACAAAATATCTTCACGATGAGATTTGAGATACATAATCATCAGTAATGTGGATATAATGACTAAGTGGTTAGAGGCAAATAATAGAACAGCTAGTAAGTCTGGTAAGTTCAGAAAATGACATCACTTTATTGTAATGCAGCCTTTATAACCAAGGGGAAGACAACAGTTATGACAGATTACGATATCCAAAATCTAAGAAAATATCTAGTCTAATATCACGATATCGATATAATATTGATATATTGCCCAGCTCTAAATCGAAACAATTCCTCATGTACTGTAGTCAAATAAAGCTAGTTATACATGCTTGAAATCATCAAACTGGTAGTTTTGAGAATACTTAACATTATTGCAGTTCATTTACAAAAGTAAGTTCCAGGCAGCCATTGGTTTCATTGCGTAAAACTCAACCTACAGAGATTTAAAACCATCACAGTGAAATGTATAATTGTATCATCTTGTAGCACTATACTTGCAAGATGGTGGGGGCATTTTGATGCTCTGACATCTCAGAATCAATAGTATGCTGCAGAAAACCATTGCATGACTTATGTTCCAAGGAGACGAACATAAGGCAAACATGGATGTGGGAAAAATAGTTCAGATAGGCCTACTAATGAGTTTACAAAACAGTCCCCTCATGTGTGACTAAAATGAAACCTTGACAGAACAGAACGACTATTATTCGGCTCCGTTTGTTTCATTGTGCATTGAAGTGAATTGAAACCAAAGGCTGCCTGCAGAGTTCTGAAAAACAGCTTGTAGTTATTTGCAATATGTGCTGTTTGTAGTTAGCAGCCTTTAACCTGCATGAATGCTTTGTGTACTGCACGTACACGACTGCACGGCTCTTTCATTTTCAATTTCTTTTCAAACAGACCTTTTTTCACAGCAGACATTTTTGACTTGTAATAGTAGGAAAAGCACAGCTGAAATTGATAACCTTAACGATGGCTCAGTTCCATCAAGTGTCCCAGTGAGCTATTTCAGTGAGTCAGCATGAACAATACCAGGGCCTCTCCTAAGTGGAATGCAGCCATCATTAATGGGTTTGAATACACCTGTGCTTTTCCCACTATGACACGTCAACATGTCTGCTGTGAAAAAGGTCTATATGAGGTGAAAGTATAGGCATCTTAAGAAAAGAAAACCAGATTTGTATTTTGCAGATGAATACAGTATGTTTGCATCAGTTGTGTCTAACTCTCCTCCCCCCAGTCGTCTCAGAGTGGGTCAGCTCAGCGGGCTCCTGCAAGGGCCGGTGCTTTGAGCTGGAGGAGGCCAAACCTCCGGGATGCAGATGTGACAATCTGTGTAAAACCTACTACAGCTGCTGCTTTGACTTCGACGATCACTGTCTGAAAACAGGTCAGTCTGATGTTACGATCACTTCTTCTGGGTTTACCTTCTTTAAAAGGTACACTGTGTAGGAATTTCTCCCATCTAGCGGTGAAACTGTAGGCCTATAGTGCTCTCTAGCGCCTCGCTTTTTCAAATGCGTGTTGCGTGTAGTACGGTAGCCATTATGTACCAAGAAGCTATGACAACATGTCTTCCAATAGCGCTTCATTGCTTTTTCGCATTTTTTGGCGACGAGGATTCCTTCTCCTGTGACTCAGCATAAGTGCGATCCTCCATTATGAACTAAAGTGCAGTGCAGGCTTTGACAGTGACAAGCGCCTCTCCTTCTCCGTTTCAGCTGGTTTCAGTCACGTGACGCTGGCTCTGAACGAAAACGCGTTGTGGATTAGCTAGACAGGTAGGCTAGTAGCTTTATGTCCCTTTAAGGGATTATAATTTTTCAAAATGGCGAAATGACATGGAAGCCTCCTTGGACTTGCCCGTCCAATGTAAATACAGATCATTGGCAGAGGTCATTTTACACCAATGAGGACATATTTCTAAATGAAGACATTGACTTTAGCTAATAAAATACTTAAAACACTACACAGTGTACCTTTAACATTATGGGTTGAATATGCATTTGTGAGGGGGGAATCGGGGTTGTGTGAATATGTGTCTACGTTTTTAACAGGTATTGACTGTCCTGCTATGAATGCTTTCTGGGTTTTTTTTTGCGTAATGAGCACACTGCACCAAATCACTAGCAACTTAGTTGCCTGGCAATAAATCAGAGATCTTCAACATGGGGTCTACAAGCTGTCTACAAGTTTGTAGCAGCTGCTCTCATTCATTCTTTGGAGGCAGACCGTTAAATTAGCAAAAATAAAATGAGAAAAATTGCCCAAAAAACAAAACAAACGGCGATTAGGGTTGCTAATTGAGATTTCTTTTCTTTCTGACTGATAGCTGAATTTGTTAACCGATCATTAACCGTTAACTGACAAACGGGAAACGGAGTCCCAGTTCACGCAACCAGGACGCTCGGATGTACTTTCCGCACTCAGCATCCGCAAACAACTGCTAGCTTAGCAGGACAAAAAAGCTTAAAATGGTACGTGCTAGTGCACTAGGTTTGCCCTAGCAAGTTAACTAGCTTAGAGCTTAGAGTTAAGAAATAGATTGTTTAGCCAATTTTTCTTTTACAATGCAAAACGTTTTTTATAACTTTATTTAGCTTTTGTTTTTCATTTTTTTAACTGTTTAACTGATGGTATTTGTAAGTGACGAAGAAAAGGTTTTTAAGTTTTTCTTCGTAATGCATTGTTTTTAATTCCTGTTTCCTATTTAAACAGAAGTTCATTTTGAAAGGTCACTATGTACATGTAAGAAGCGGAACTTAACAACAAAAGATCATAGACAGCAGAAGATACGCGGTACGTAAGCCAGTGCAGACACGGTAACGTCACCTGGAGAAAAAGAGAGAAATAAGTGTTGAAATGAACGGGGGAAGTAAGAAAAAATGAGTTTAGTTCCAGTCGAGAGTGGCTACAAGGTACGCGTATTGCATTTGTTTGGGTTTAAGTACATTTGAGTTTATTTCATCATGTATTTTGATAACTTCCCGATGCTATCAAGCTAACGTAGCTAATGCATTAGCTTGTTTTCTGCTTTCATTTTCTGTTTAGTTAACGTTAGCTCTTACGTTGGCGGTCTCTGCAAGGACTTGCAAAAACACTTTTCTGTCGACTGGAAAGCTATTGGTCAAAATTATTATTGTCGGTTAACGGTTAAAGAGTTAATCATTAGCATCTCTACTGTAATTTTACCGATATAAACGCCCAACCCTAGCTAACACTGACAATAATGCTGTCACGTAAAGCTGTGAGTAAAGCCTGACCGAAAGCAGAAAATGCAGAAAACACGTGTTATGTTCTTCTTTCTATTTTTCAAATGAAATAAATGTCAGACTGACCGACTGACTGACATGTGATGTGCATTCTTCTTAGAAAACAATTAGTTTTTTATAAATGTCTCATGATATATTGTCTCTAGAAGTGTGTTATTCAACTTTTGTATTTGTTAAAGAAGGGAAATAAAATTGCAGCACTCAATGCTACCGAATGGCAATGCTTCTAGAATCGCAATGAATGCAATACAAATGGAATCGGCACCCGTGTGCAAGCGGGCCTAGACCCTTTGGCCAAGAAACAAGTGATTCAATGTATGTTGTACTTACTTGTATTTTCAAGGATAATAAGGCTGGTATTATCCTATATTTTTCGTATTGTCAACAAAGTCCATGAAAAGATCAAAACTAACAATGTGTTAGTCCGTCTCTCGATACTTTCTGACTCCCCTACCCCTTTCTGTGGGACTCAAAGCCCATTGGTTCCTACACTAGATCGGAATTCTTTGTTGGGGGACTCAGCCGCGGATTAATCCATATTTTCTGCCCTAGTGAGTATTTGTGGCAACAGGACGGCGTGTGTGGGATTGAGTCAAAATAAATTACAGTGTGTGTGTGTGTGTGTGTGTGTGTGTTTTCATGGTAAGAAAGGAACATGTCACCCAGTGCAACAGGTTTATTTGCACATATGTGAACAGCTTCACACATTTAATGGTGCTTCTTCTCCCGGTAACAGTTAAGTAGCAGTAGTGTGAGACATTTCACTACTGCGTTTGTTTGGAATGCTACACAGCTGTAGCTCCAGTACTCAGAAAGGCTCCATTAACACAACATGATAAGTGCTTTCTGCTGTAGCTGATTATAACGTGAACAAAGGGCAACTGTCCTGGAGCTCGCCAAAATGGCAATTTTCATCTGATGCTGATTTAGACCTTGGCCCGGGTGAAGAGAGTACAACCGCAGTCTCATCTTGAAAACATTAAGCAAACAACAGTGGGACGTTCTCCAAACCCCCCAAAATCTCTCCAAATGAATTGTACAACCATGAGCTCCTTTTGCTGCGCTTGTAATTGGAAAATTGTTACAGACGTTTAGGTGCCTGAGATTTAACTCACAGTTCAACGTATGCATCCGTGACGTTTGTCATATGTTTTTCTAGCCTCGTGACGGCGATGATGTGATATGTGTTGAACTTTTTTCTCCTTCCTGTGTCCCAGCGGGAGGTTTTGAGTGCACGCAGGATCGCTGTGGGGAGGAGAGGAATGACAGCCACGCCTGCCACTGCTCGGCGGACTGCCTGGAGAGAGGAGACTGCTGCTCCAACTATATGTCACTCTGCAATGGTACTCTCCCCATTTGTCTCTGCTAGCCCAGTAGGGCTGCACAACATGTTGTGTTTTCGTCGCCATCGCAATATCAGTCTATGTCCTTCGCGTTCCACTTTTCCGGAATCCAGAAATTCCGCCGGATGCGTGTGTTTTCCGTCACCTTCCGCTTTCTTTGTGTTGGCGTTCTAAACTAAACTAAAGGATTTCTGAGGACTATGGTTAACTGCTCCTTGATCTGTGCACCATTTTTGGATCAATTTGGTTAAAAGAAACCCATATTTCTGATATAATATTTTTTTTTTAGGGACAACACAAGGGTTAAAGAAAGGCCATGAAACCACAGCACGTTTCCCCCCATTTACATCCCCGAATGCTTTGTGGACTAGCGAGACTATCGCGATATTAACTGGATTGAACACATCGCGAAAGACACTCCAAGGTTTTTTTGTGTCAGTTGAAACTAAAGCTGTGTCACGGAAATAGTGCTCTACATAGTGCGTTCGCCATTTTGTAGTGGTGTTCAAATTGTCCTCGGTTAATTTCATTCACTACATAGTCCACTACGATGTACCCTACATTTTGCTCCCGTATACCACAATGCAACGTGGCCGCGTCTTCCCGGAGAAGCACCCGCGAGAACTTTAAAGGAAAAATGGAGCGGGCTTTCGTTTCTGAACAGCGAAAATGTAACACCACAACCTTTCATTATCCTCATGGGTGCTCGGTTTGTTTCAGGGACGTATTAGAAGTGTTTTTGTTTCGGTCTGTTTAAATGATGCTGGGCTGAAGTGTTCGAAAGCTCGTTTGGCCGTTCCCTATGTAGTTCACTATTTAACAAACACTATATAGGGAATAGTGAGGAAGTGAATGAGCAGTCCCTCCAGAAAAACGCGATTATGCGATTGCATAATTCAATGCATAATCAGCCAAAGTCTGCTTATTTATACGGGGGCCGCATTTTCTCAAATACGCTGCACTTTCACCGGATAAATTGCCGATTTCCGGGCAAAATATGCGGGGCTTGCATGATTTCATAATCCCCGCATTTTCGTTGCAAAAAAGTCACTATCTTAGCAGAAATGTTGCGTTTACTTCACACAAGAGCAGCCAGTTTCCCCTGTTGCCATGGGAACGTTATGAAGTGATGTAATTACGCGACGTGAACATCATCGAAAACCTAACCCTAACCCATTTATGTTCAGTTCATTTGTTTTAAATTCAACAAGCAATGTGTTGTATTTTAGCAGAATACTAGATAGACCGATAGATAGACAGACTGATAGATAGATAGACAGACAGATAGACAGATAGATAGATGGATGGATAGATAGATGGATGGATAGATAGATAGATAGATGGATGGATGGATGGATGGATGGATAGATAGATAGACAGATGGATGGATAGATAGATAGATAGACAGATGGATAGATAGATAGATGGATGGATGGATGGATGGATGGATGGATAGATAGATGGATGGATGGATGGATGGATGGATAGATAGACAGATGGATAGATAGACAGATGGATGGATAGATAGATAGATAGACAGATGGATAGATAGATAGATAGATAGATAGATAGATAGATAGACAGATGGATAGATAGATAGATAGATAGACAGATGGATAGATAGATAGATAGATAGATAGATAGATAGATAGACAGATGGATAGATAGATAGACAGATAGACAGATAGATGGATAGATAGACAGACAGACAGATTTTAGGAAATTGTAGGCATCCAGTAGTTTAGACAACCATAAGCAGCAGAACAGAGTTCACTTTAATATCTGTTTATTTATTAAGTAATATCGTTACCGTGATATTCAACAACATTATCACATATCCCATATATTCCTCATATCAGTGCCGTAACGTGCTGATTGCTTGGCCTCCTGTATCGCTGCTTGCAGCTTCACTATAAGGAAGCCACAATAACTTAACTTTTACTTCTAATAATGAAGTACATTTAATATCAGATTCTTTAAGACGTTTACGTAAATAATATTCCAAAAGGCGACTATAACTTCTACCAAAGTCATTTTCTGGTAAGATACTTTTACTCAAGTATTGATTTAAAGTACTCACCCCCGCTGCTGTACTGCGCATGCCGGACACACACACACACACACACACACTCACAGAGATTCCTCGATTTATAGTTAGATATAACATTATGTAAGAAATTAAAAAATGAACGTGCATGAAGGTAGGTAATCACTCTCTGTTGTTGTTTCCACGTGAAGGTGAGACATCATGGGTGCACGGAGGCTGCGAGGAGATCAAGAGCGCCGAATGTCCCGCAGGGTGAGTCTGAAACTGACGTCAAACTCAGCAATTAAACACAGCTAGCAAGTTTATCTGATTACCTTAAAGTGCTCATATTATGCTTTTTGGCTTTTTCCCTTTCCTTTATAGTGATTTTCTTTTTTTTTATGCATGTTATAGGTTTACAAAGTGAAAAAGCCCAAAGTCCACCCCAAAGGGACTCACCATCTCCAACAGAAAACCCTGTTCACAAACTGCTCCAAACAGCTCTATTGTAGTCCAGCCTTTACTTCAGAGACAAACGTGGTCACTTTGTAACACACGTTATAATGCTCGCCTAGCTGCTAGCGTGGCACGCCCTCATAATCTGCTTCTGACTGGCTAGTAGTCCTTACCTAGGTACTGTCAGGGCACGCCTTCATACTCTGCTTCTGACTGGCTAGTAGTCCTCACCTAGGTACTGTCAGGGCACGCCCTCATACTCTGCTTCTGACTGGCTAGTAGTCCTTACCTAGGTACTGTCAGGGCACGCCCTCATGCTCTGCTTCTGACTGGCTAGTAGTCCTTACCTAGGTACTGTCAGGACACGCCCTCATACTCTGCTTCTGACTGGCTAGTAGTCCTTACCTAGGTACTGTCAGGGCACGCCCTCATACTCTGCTTCTGACTGGCTAGTAGTCCTTACCTAGCTACTGTTTTGGCACGCCCTCAAACTCTGTTTCTGACTGGCTAGTAGTCCTCACCTAGGTACTGTCAGGGCACGCCCTCATACTCTGCTTCTGACTGGCTAGTAGTCCTTACCTAGGTACTGTCAGGGCACGCCCTCATACTCTGCTTCTGACTGGCTAGTAGTCCTTACCTAGGTACTGTCAGGGCACGCCCTCATACTCTGCTTCTGACTGGCTAGTAGTCCTTACCTAGCTACTGTCAGGGCACGCCCTCATACTCTGCTTCTGACTGGCTAGTAGTCCTTACCTAGGTACTGTCAGGGCACGCCCTCATACTCTGCTTCTGACTGGCTAGTAGTCCTTACCTAGGTACTGTCAGGACACGCCCTCATACTCTGCTTCTGACTGGCTAGTAGTCCTTACCTAGGTACTGTCAGGACACGCCCTCATACTCTGCTTCTGACTGGCTAGTAGTCCTTACCTAGGTACTGTCAGGACACGCCCTCATACTCTACTTTTTGACTGACTAGTAGTCCTTACCTGGGTACTGAGCATGTGTGACTCCCAACAAAGATGGAACAGCAGTGTGATGTCTCACTCTGTAGCTAAAACAGAGCGCTCAACACACAGGGTGAAAAGAGGAGCTGCAGCAATGTGCAGTACATCAAAAATATGGTGTTTTTTGAAAATTAAACCATGTAAACATATTCTGATATAACCTCTAAATACAATTATAAACCTAAAAATGAGCATAATACGAGCACTTTAATATAACTCTTTGCTGCATCTTCGCCTTTCGCAAAATGTACTCAGAAGGCATTGGGGGGGGTGACGCTCTGAATAAATGAACAGGATCAAATCACATTTAATTTTTTTTAAGAGAGATACATTTCTCTGTTTGTTCATCTCAATTCAATTTAATTGCTGCAAAATGGGATTGTCAAGCAGACAAACTGACCAACACGTATACGTATAATAATAGATGGATACTTAGCGTCTGTGTATCGATACAGTATTGCCATGGAAAATAATACGATACTATGCGGTATCCATTCCCACCCCCCCTCCCCATAATATTTATTCAATACCTTTTTTCAAAAGTTGACGAGGTCTGAACTGGCCAATATAGAAAAAACAACTGTCCTTTACTTCCATTTGATTCATTTCAATTTGGGCTTGGCGATAACTCAATATGATCATTTATCGTCTTTCAATGGAATCATATCGTGATGAAAAATTGATTATAACAAGCACATACTGACTCCATTTTTTTCAGAAAATCTGTCTGTGAAACATTTTGAGGGTCAGATTTGTTTCAGCATCACACTATTTTTGTGCACACATGTAAACATAGTCGGCTGGAAGATATCGTCGCAATATCGACATCGATGTATTTGGTCAAGAATATCGTGACATCGGATTTACTCCGTATCACCCAGCCCTAAATTTCATTTATAGTGTCAAATCATAACAAGACGTTACGTCAGGACACTTTACAGATAGAGTAGGTCTAGACCACACTCTACAATTTACAGAAACCCAACCATTTAGGAGGACTCCAATTGGATTCAGTGAAATGTTTAAGGATTTTTCTTAGTGACTATTTTCAAGGTTTTAAGGGACCTATACCAGTCTTTTTAAAGTGAAGTCATTTCTGGATCCTGAGACAATCACTGAACTTTTTCTCTTTATTACATTTTAATATGACACAACTGCCACTTCAATTCTGTCTTTGCGTCCTTGTTGTGCTCAGCTTCATCCGTCCTCCCCTCATCATGCTGTCTGTCGACGGGTTCAGAGCCTCCTACCTGAAGAAAGGCAACTCTGTCATCCCCAACATACATAAACTCAGTACGTCTGCTTTACTTTTTTATTTTTCTATTACAATAGGAGCTGCATATTGTATGTTGTTTATGGTCTCATTTATGTTGTTGTTTTATTATTGTGTTGTGCACTTATGTTGTAGGTGGTGGGCGTTTTCATCGCGGTTTGAGCGGAAGTGATAACATATTTGTTTGCTTCACATGTTCACCTGGGTTTTTTGGGCTTTGACAGAGAGGGGGGGGTGAGCCTGGGAGCGAACACTCTCTGTTGACCGCCACACTAACGCACTTATTTCGACTCACAAGTAACTTTACATTTGGTAACTGCAGTGCTAGTTGTATTTTACGTGTCAACAGATTCTCACTCTCATCTCGTAAAATACAGACGCTTGATCAGGTGCCTTTGTCGTTCTTATTGACGCTAAAAGTCTCCTTTAGTGTCATATAACACGCTTTATCTAAACGCGCTTGGTCGGGACTATTGGCGTCCCTTTTCACGCAGTTAGGTTAAGGAAAATGTCGTGGGTGGACTTACGTTTCCCTGACTCGCGGGAAGAACGGGACGGTTGAGTTTAGGAAAAGGTCGTGGATGGGCTTACGTTTCTGTGACTTGTGGGAATAACGGGATGGTTGGGTTTACGAAAAGGCCGTGGGTGGGCTTACGCTTCCTGGTCAGGTGCCTTTGTTGTTCTTATTGACGCTAAAAGTCTCCTTTAGTGTCATATAACACGCTTTAACTAAACACGCTAGGTCGGGACTATTGACGTCCCTTTTCACGCAGTTATGTTAAGGACAAGGTCGTGGGTTGACTTACGTTTCCGTGACTCGTGGGAAGAACGGGATGGTTGGGTTTAGGAAAAGGTTGTGGGTGGGCTTACGCTTCCGTCACACGCTGTAATAACGGGCCGGTTAAATAAGAAGGCGCCTTCCGTGACTCGCGGGAATAACGGGACGGTTAAAGACACACGCGGGACACGAACCCTGGGTGAAAGTCCTGTGTTTGACCCATCCACCATCTCGACCAACCTCCCTACGTGGAATTTCCCCCTTACATACTACTCGCTAAACCCCGTGTAACTGCTGCTCTCCCCGGTACGTTCTACAAACACGCTGAAGGGCGCTTTTTGTCAGACACTGACAGCCACTGTCCAAATGTCCGTATTGACGGAGTAAATCATTGCAATACAATCTCGAGCATGTCACAGTGTGTTTATGCATCTCTCAGTGTTTAGTCCTTCGCGGCAGCACTTTGTTGGACTGCTTACAGCCGCAACAATTACTATTTCCCAAAGGTAGAGATTGTAGAGATTGTTGAAGTCATGATCTTTGTGACTCTGGTCCATGTTGTACGGTCCACTGTACCATGGACTCAACACAGTGGACAACTAATGCCTACCGTACACTAGAAGACTCTGGAAAGATTAAAGTCTGTCACCATTTCACATCTAAAGACAATCTGTCATAGTTTGTAGTCACGGACTAGAAGATTTTTGCAAAGACTGGGAATCTGGCAGGTCAAGACTACAACTACATTCGTTTTGAAAAATGTAACCAAGCTAGCTAGCTTCCGCTAGCGTTAGCTGGTATATTAAGGGAAAGTTTGCCAATTTTCAGTTCTGCCGTACATGCAGATGAATGGCTGCAGTACCCGGAGCTGCCGGTAACACTCCTGTTGGATGACTCGCTTCAGAAGGGTTGAAAATTGGCAACTTTCGCTCTTTAGCGTTTGGCTTAGCGCGGCGCCACAGCAACCATAAACACCACCGGCTCTAGCCGTTTGCTGCTTCCCATTTGGTGTTGGAGGGAGAGCACCCATTGGTTGTTAATAACGTTCACGTGATTTAACTTCACTACCAAGACTTAAAACGTATAACGATAATTTTGTAAGGAACATCAAGACGGTAGGGGTATTGTTGCTATTTTATGGCCTGCATAACTTTCAGGTAGAGCGCCTCATCAACCCGTGTTCTTAGCTAAAAAAGGGAAAGAACAGTAAGCAACAAACCCCCCCAACAACAAAATGTACAACTCGAGAACAGATTTGCACCACTGCTGCAGGACTGTAGCCTCGAAATCGAGACGCACCCTAGCAGCAGCAAATGTAATTTGCAGCCAGGGTCAGTCTAGCAACTCTCCATTGGATTGCGAGCTGGAAAGACCAAACTCCCGTCAGGCCAATCAGGTCGTGTATAGAGTCGGTGGGCGGGCTTAACATAATGACGGCAGAGTTGCGACAGTTCTGCGTGAGTTCCCTGCTACTTGAAAACAAAGAAGATGGCTGCTGCTGCTGGTGTACAGCGGTCTTTTGGAAGCGACTCTGGAAGACTTGGAGTTCAGCTTTTCTTTGAGAAAAGAACAAAGAACGGCACTGAAGTCATTCTTAAAAAAGGAAGATGTGTTCGGAGTTTTGCCAACTGGATACGGCAAAACTTTAATCTATCAACTAGCGTTGCTCTGGTTGGTTGTAGCGCTATCCTATTGCGTGCAGAGGGAATTTAAAAGACAAGCGTTTATCCCGCCCCTCGTATTGAGCCCTGCCAATGGTGAGTTCCCAGACCCAACATCTTGATGTGGGTCTGGCTTGTCAGGCTACTAAAAGAGACCAAACATCAAAATACCCTGCTTTATACCCAAATAAATGGTCTGTGACATGACAGAAAGAATCCTGCAAATTCATTCAAAATCATCATTGTTACACTGTGATAACAACAATCTGAGTAGACTTCACTGATCTAATGAACACCCAGCTCCGTGAATACTGTGGTGTTTATCAGTGGCCCTCCAATCTGCTTTACTTCCTGGGTCACGCATCTGCTCCCTCTGCCAAGGACAAGAGATAAGAGGAATCAAAGGAACTACAAGACATAACACAACACGCCAGAAACCTTGAAGGACTTTAAACACGAGGGACATCGGAACCTCCACCATGATTTACTGACCGGATAAAGTCAGTGCTGGGAACAAACTTCCCTCACCAGGACTTCTATTTTATCTCCCCAAACGGTTATGGCAGCATCAAAATCATCCTCTTGTCTCCCCAGCCTGATAAAAGCACATCATGATCAGTTAGCACAACTGATTGTACACAAAATACAGCAAAAAACATAGATGTTTCCAAGACAAGCTCGGACAGAGTGTGCCACTAGCTTTCAATTCTCTATTCCACTGGTTCCCAAACGTGTCTTGGATATGATATATATTCATGCGTATGTCTTGTAGGGGTGACCCCAAATAGTCGCTGTGGTTCTCAACTTTTGTTGTTGTTTTTATTTTTCTCTATTAAATGACTCTGTTTTGATTTTTTTCTATCTATTGATCCTTAATTGGTCTTGTAAATGCAGCTGAAGTTGTCAGCGCCAGAGTCCAAGAAAGGTTTCCCCAAGGGGGACAATAATAGCAGGCGTTTGCCCCTGTCGGCCACCGTACAATAAAGTACAATTGCAATGAATTGTAAGTATTTATGTTAGTTTTCTAAAAAGTTTACGTTTGTTTCCTCTTAGGCGAGTGTGGCACGTCGGCACCCTACATGCGTCCAGTCTACCCATCAAAGACCTTCCCAAATTTATACACTCTAGCCACGGTAAGTGACTCTAATGGCTGTGTACGTCTAAATCGAAACACCGATACGTCACGCTTAAAAGGTCCTACAGCCTGTTTTGTGTTGTGACGCTGCTGCAGGACTGATATTTAATATGTTAACTGTAATGACGTCGCTCCGTGTGATCTCTCTGCAGGGTCTGTACCCAGAGTCTCATGGGATTGTGGGGAACACCATGCACGACCCAGTGTTCAATGCCACCTTCAGCCTGCGCACCAGAGAGAAACTGAACCACCGCTGGTGGGGCGGGCAGCCTGTGAGTAAACTCCAGATAGCAGCCTGTGATCGGATTGGAATCAGGCCGGCTAAAGAAACCATAGCGCTGTACTCTGTGACGTTAGTTGTCGACACTACTGAAACTTTGTATGTCACATCTTTCCTTGAATCAGACGGAGAGAATGATATCACATTTGATGCCTTTTAGTACACAGGACACGTTTATTCTCTTATATTGTCCGTATTTAAAGCTGGTCTCTAGACTTTAGCCTTGCACTATTGGACTTATTTGCACCACCACTATGACACAGACACTCTCATAGAGCACCTTACCATGCATACTGAATCACAGGGTCAGTCACTGCAAGCGCCTCATGCTTATACATCCCTTAGTACATTCATGTAGATTTTTTTTATTTAGTATCTTATCTTTTATTGTCCATATTATACATGTGGATTTGTCATTTTATTATCCTGTTTATGATGTATGTGTATGTTGTGTGTGATGTCTTTAAGCTACTGGGGCCTTGAATTTCCCCTTGGGGATCAATAAAGTATCTCTCTATCTATCTCTAGTCTAGCTTAGCACAAAGCCTTGAAGCAAAGGTAAACTGCTAGCCTAGCTCTGTGTCAAAAGTTAACAAATTGCATCAAAAGTACCTCATTTAAAACAGCCTGCACGGCGCTTTCAGGATCAGGTTAGCTATGAATTGGAGCTATATCTTGAACGAGGACAGCTGCTGCAACACGCATCTCAAAACTCCTGTGCTAATAATTGTGGGGTTGCCAAGTTTCACCACTGTCCTAACTAACCATTTGGTGAATGGAGACTGTCCTCCGCGAAAAGCACCCACATAAGTTGTTTGTTCAAGCACCAATTACGACTCATATTTACTTCATAATGGCGGCGCCCTCTAGTGGCCCTAGTAATTATGAAGGTGTAAGGTATAAGAGTGCCACATTCCGCATAAGGAGGAAGTGTGGGGTGGCGGATGGGTCAAATAGACACAAAACTTGAACCCAGGAGACCGGGGTTCGTGTCCCGTTTGAAAATGTTGTGGATCCAGACTATATTTCTGACAACCTCCTCTCGTTTCTGTTTTACAGATCTGGATCACAGCAGAGGAACAAGGAGTGAAAGCAGCTAGTTTCTTCTGGCCTTGGTACTTAAGTTAGTACTGGAATATTTTTCAATAGCTTCAGACACTGAACACCGGTGACTTACAAAACCTTGAAGAGGCTATGGGTGCTTAATACTGGACCAATTTAATTTAATTCCCATCAGTCACTTAGACACAAAAACATGAAAAAATAGGCTCCAGGTTGAAAAGATTATATTGAAGTCACCCTTTGATCATTTAAAGATGCTTTTCTCTTCACTTCACCTAAATCACAGCACACACAGATTTGTTTTGCTTCAGAAGACATTTGCATATCCATGACATAATAATCACGAGGGCAACGGCCGGCGACTGACCAACTGACTGACAATGGCCCAAACACACAGAGACAAAGGACAATACCCCCCAAACACACTCTGTCAACAACAGAGGGCATTGAGGACTGGAACACGAGCTTGTTGAGGCACTGAGCAAAAACATGTTAAAGCCAAAGTGGTAAAAGACCGACATCAGACTGGATTTTTTAAAATGAATATATCTGACATTAGGCTCATAGCGGTCGCTCTGACTGTGTCTGCGTTTGTCCGAGGACATGTTGCACTCAGACATTGTTAAACACAGATCAGCTCCACTTTTTTTTTTCTTTTTTTGTTTATACGGACAGGTGGTTCTTTTAAACCAGGGGTGTCAAACTCAATTTCAAAGAGGGCCACACCAGAAAATGAGAATCACACCAAGGGCCAGACATGTAGGGTTTATTGCTTTTATGTCATGGGAAAAGTCAGATATCTTTGACTGTCTCATTGCATTAAAATACCCCCACATCATCACATCCCCTTCACCATACCCCCACGTTATCACATACCCTTCAACATACCCCCACATCACCACATCCCCTTCACCATACCCCCACATCATCACATCCCCTTCACCATACCCTCACATCATCACATACCCTTCACCATACCCCCACATCATCACATCCCCTTCACCATACCCCCACATCATCACATACCCTTCACCATACCCCCACATCATCACATCCCCTTCACCATACCCTCACATCATCCCATCCCCTTCACCATACCCCCACGTCATCACTTACCCTTCACCATACCCCCACATCATCACATCCCCTTCACCATACCCCCCCATCATCACATACCCTTCATCATACCCCCACATCATCACATCCCCTTCACCATACCTAGAGATTGACATGGTTTTATTTCAGTTAGCCTAATAGCTGGTTTGATTTGCATTGAGAGATGATTTTATGGAAAGTACCCCATGCCAATCTCTAGGTATGGTGAAGGGGATGTGATGATGTGGGAGTATTTTAATTCCAAAGGCCAAGGGAACTTTATCAGGATCATAGTATCCTGGATCCATGAAATAACTGGCCTTTATAAATAATAATCTGCCTGCCTCTATGGGAATTTAATACAGGGGTGTACTGACTTATGCCCCCTGTATTTTAAGGAAGAACATTTATTTATTTACGATACATTATTCAGTCACAAAGAAAATTGGTGTCCTTAAAGATTGGATTTTTCCTAATTTTTTTATGTAAGGCATTAAGATCAATTTCCAAAAGATGATTTTTTTATTCCTCTTTTTAGTCAACTTTAGCATGGGTGTCCTAATTTTTTCACATGACTGTAGTCTTCTCACTTACAGTTTGGTCCACATAAAGTCCTAAAAAAGTCAGCAGAAATGTTTTTAGCCATCATAGAAGAAAGTGCCCAAAAACTTTGGAAAAAGTGACAAAAACTAGGCGGGCCAAAATATATTGTAAACTTGAATTGATATGCGGGCCGGATCAAAATCTGCGAGGGGCCAGATTTGGCCCGCGGGCCTTGAGTTTGACACGTGTTTTAAACGCAGCGTGTCAAGTACATACTGTGAAGAATCTGTGCTAAAAGTCAGTGTGTATTATTTTGGCATCCTACTTAGGGCTGCACGATATTAGAAAAATAATAATTGCGATTATTTTAGCTGATATTGCGATATGATTCATGATATTGGAGGGAATGATCATTTTTGTATCATTATTCTCATTTTGATTGAAAAATATAATGAAAGAAATAAAAAGATTTAAGTGGGGATTTCTTTGCGAGGACCTGTATCAAACAAAGATTGTTTTCTTCAGTGTGTAGGATAGGATTTGTAGGCCGGGACGTCTCTGCAGCACCACAAAGTGTTGTTATTTTAGAATGGTTAGACACATATATCGCGCCCCCCCCCCTTGCGATTTGGATATTACACTAGTTCGAATTGCGATTTCGATAAAATTGCGATTAATTGTGCAGCCCTAATCCTACTGTACTTTCTAAATCATCATTCAATATCATGTTTTGTTTCCAGGGTGATTCCTCTGGAGAGGAGGATTTTGACCATCCTGCGCTGGCTGCATCTGCCTGATGATGAAAGGTACGTCTCATTTTTATTAATTTTTTTATAATCGGGACGTCACTCAGGATTTGTTTGATTAAAAATCTTCTTGACTGTGGTCTTGTACACCTGGAGTCTTTCTCATGGTACGCACTTTGACTTGCAGTAGCCGAAAAAAGCACATGTGGAACTAACAACATTAATAGCCACTTTCCGACCGGAGGGATTTTTTTTGCCACTTGGTCAGTGCGAATGAAAATGGCAAAAATGGTTTTGGGGGAGAGTAGTTAGTAGATCTGCTTAGAAGTGGACTTTTCCTATAACTAAGTTCCTGTAACTACTTGGTCGGAAAACGGCTATAGTAGGCTCAGTTCCAATTAGGGTCCCAATAAGCCAAGAAAGTGAGCCAACAAATCCTAAATTGCACGCAGCCGTCGTCAATAGCCTCTTTCTGACCAAGTAGTTACAAGAACGTAGTTATAGGAACAGTCCACTTCTAAACAGTTCTACTAACTACTCTCCCCCAAAACTGGTTTTTCCCTTTGCATTCACACTGGCCAAGTGGCTATAGGAACTAACACAGCCATCTAACCACCACTATGCGGAAAAGGGAAAAGACCCTGCCCTGAAGTAGGAGCTGAAAGAGTTACAGGAACCAGAGAAAAAAAACACGAGAAAAAAAGGGTTCTAGGAACGTTATGTTCTAGGAACTGCAAAAATCCCTCCGGTCGGAAAGCGGCTAATGTAAACAAGTCAAAATGTCTGCCGTGAGAATGGTGCAGTATAATCATTTGGACCATTGTACCTCAGGGTTCAACGTTAAGGTTTAAAAAAAATTGTACTTGCCCAAAAAGTCCATTTTTACTGGCTCCTACTGGGTTTTTTTTTTTTTTAATCATGGCACAGCATTTGTTTTCTAAATGAAGACGTTCATCTGCCTTGGCCTCAAACTTGGCGGCAAACTTAGCAAAACATTGTAGTTGTTTCATAGACACGTTCTACTGCCACCCAAGAAAACCTGCTTCTTCCAGGACGCTTGAAACTCTCGCTTTAGCCCGTACGCAGCCTTCATCTTCTTCTTCTAACAAGACAGTCGCCAGTTACGCGTAACCAGCGCCAACTCAACTTTTGATTGGCCAACGCCACGTTTAAATCATTCAACAAGCATTCTCTCATGTGGGCACGGGGGAGGAGGGCAAGAGAACGATTACGTCATTTATGATACGATGACGATCGGAGAAAATGATTGAAACCTTTTTGTGGATTGTTATATTTACTTGCCACGGGGCCAACGGGCAACCCTTACCGTTGAACCCTGTTCCTGTTGATTCTAGTTCTTTTTTTCTTGTTCACTTCATTACACAACTGTGTTTACGTTTCACGAGGAATTGATTGATGATCATAATGGAGCGTTTGTGTAATAATGACACATTTCGTCTTTTGTTTTCTCTCCCAAATAATTAGTTTTCAACTTTAAAACCTCTCCAATTTACCAAAACTGATGCTGCGTGTGACCACTGACTCCTTTTCTGAAGTTGTATTTCAAGATTTAAGATGTTTATTGTCACATGCGTAACAGTTACAGAGAATCATTGAGCTCCTTCCAACACTGCTGCTTCAATATGTATAAAAAGTAAAAATAAAATGAGAATCTAAGACATAAAATAGTGCAGAAGTTAAAATATAGTGATAAAATAGAATCCCTATATTTCTTGCTGTATAAAATGGAATATGAAAACTATGAAAAAGGCTCAATATGTAAAAATAGTCATTCCCATTTACTGTAACACACATTCTAGCTATCAAAATGTAATGTCCCTGTTTTGGCCGAGTCTTCTTTAACTGTCAGGTTTCACGCTCCTTTCCTCTGGACTCACAGAGCAGCCTAAGTGACTGCAGTTGGTTTGTTAGTGGCTGTTTAAGATGTGTGTGCAGCTGCATGAACAGGTCGTGCTCTCATGAAAGTTTTACTGAAAATGTGTACACCTTTGAGGTGGTTTTCATGCATATGTAGTTTAAAATATAACTTGTATTGTACATCAACAATCTCACAGATTGTTGTTAATCTTACACAGGGTTGTAAGAAGGGCTGTGTGTTTTACATTTTAGTCTGTGAGTTGGTAAGAAGAGTCTCTTGAAGACTTGAAGATAAAAGGTTGTTTTTAGCGTGGAGCAGATGCCGGGTCAGTGAAGGGGTCACGAGCTGATAAAGTGTTTTTTATGGTGCGGTGAGTTGAGTGTGAGTTGAGGTGAGACGCTCTCTGCCAGACACAACAAGCTCGGCGACCAAGTCATCTTTGCTCAAGTCCCAAGTAAGTCTATCCAAGACGTTCCACTTCCGGGATTGCTCCGTTGCTGTCCGTTACCTTCCTCTTTCTTTGTGTTGGCGTTCTAAACTCCGGTGGATTTGTGAGGACTATGGTTAACTGCTCCTCAGATCTCTGCAGGGTAAATCCAGACAGCTAGCTAGACTATCTGTCCAATCTGAGTTTTCTGTTGCACGACTAAAACTACTTTTGAACGTACACATGTTCCACCAAAACAAGTTCCTTCCTGAAGCTATTTTGCAGAGGCGCCGTGGCTCTGTCCGCCCAAGACGATTGTGATTGGTTTAAAGGAATGGCAATAAACCAGAGCATGTTTCTCTCCCTAGCCAGACCCACCTACGCAGCGCAGTGGAGGAGGGTCTGGCAATGCGAGGCAAAACAGTGACTCGAGTCGACTCGAGTCCAAGTCACCAAGTCTCAAGTCCACATCTCTGCGCTCACCTATGGAAAAATCATGAATACATTTTCTGTTGTGTGTCTTCAGGCCTTACGTTTACGCCGTCCACTCGGAGCAGCCCGATACCTTCGGGCACCGACTGGGACCGCTCAGCAGCGAGGTGAGTGTGACAAAGCTGCTGAAAGTGTGAAGCGGGAGTCATGCTTCATCACATCATTAAATAAATCATCCTGTGTTTCCGGTCTACAGCTGGATAACCCTCTGAGGGAGATCGATAACATCATTGGTCAGTTGATGAACGGTCTGAAGCAGATGAACCTGCATCGCTGCGTCAATGTCATCATCGTAGGAGACCACGGTATGGCCGTCGTGTTACGTCTCTTTTCTTTAGTCAGATCTGGACAGTTAATGTAAAGCTGAGTTAATAAGTAAGAGGACGACAAGGGACACAAATACAGATAAACCCCAAAAAGGACTTAATACCATTAGTTATGTAATGATCTCTGGAGCATAAGTAAAGGTTAAATGAATAATGATACCAGGGATTCTGCGGGGTCTTAAAAAGTTAGGCCTTGAAAAGTCTTAAATTTGTATTCGTAAGTATTGTGTTCAATTCTATTTTATTTCTAGTATCAAATCATAACACGAGTTATCTCAAGACACTTTACAGATAGAGTAGGTCTAGACCACACTCCCAAGACCCAAAAATTCTAGTAATTCCCCCAAAAACACTGTTTACAGATTTAAATGTGAAAATACGCATTCACTAAACCCACCAGACTCCATGTAAATAAACAGTAATTTTAGCATCGTAAAATACACTTCATTCAAAGTCGACAGAAACAAAAAACTATGAAAAGCTGTTTTGGTTTGTCTTTCCACTTTATCACAACTCTAGTTTTGGTTGACGTAAACACAGTTTACCGATTTACATGTGACAATATGTTGGCTGTACGCATGCTAAAAGTATTGTTTTTTTAAATGGGGTCTGGTGGGTTTAGCGCTAGCGATCTCTGAGCCGTTTCTGGTTAAACAAAGAGGATTTTACTTTTTTAAAAAAAGGTCTATCTCTGTAGGGATCCTTTCCACAATGTTGTGAGACACTTAGAATAATAATTCCAGGTCTAAAATCATTTTAAACAGGTCTTAATTTTCCTACGTCCATGCAACGCTACCTCTAATGTTCATTTTTGATTTATTCCGTGGTGTTGTAGTTCTTTCTTTCGCTAGTCCAAATAGAATTTTGCTGTATTACGACTACAATTGACACCAACATGCAACTTATATTGCAGCCAATCAGCTTTCCTGTTATTGGCGTATTTGAGTCTTTTTCGGATTGTACCACAGACATAAAAATGATTTTATTCTTCAGCTATGGGGAAGTGCAAGTTTAGCGATACGTGGCTTGAAAAAAATCATTTAGGGCTAAGGGGATGTTGTGATAAAGGCCTTACATTTTATTCATAATGGTCTTAAAACGGTCTTAAATTTGACTGGATACTGACTGTGCTTGGCTTTTAATCCCATCTAATCATCTCTGTAGTCAATGATTTCTAAAGGGACAATTCACCCAAACTACATAAAACTATTCTTTTCAGTTAATAGTCATGCCAATACTTTTCTGTATCTGAGTTGTGTGCCTCTATCCTCATACAAAAGAGGTGAATGGAATTTTGGTTTATGATGCTCAAAGCAGGGCAACCATACTGCTCCTCAATCAGCAGCCAGGGAACAACTTGACCAGTTCTTAACAGCCGAGTCCAGGACATATTCCAAGTCCAACAAAGGCACGAGACCGAGACAAGTGCAAGGCTTAAAAAAAAGTAGACTCAAGACCGGACTCAAGTACTACGGCCCTGGCTCAAAGCGTTAAAAAAACAGGAACTACTTTCTACAAAAGAAATAGTCCCTATGGCAACTCTTGACAGTGATTCCTGTAGATTTCCCAGAGTAACTGGGACATTGTTTCCTCGTTTTTTTCGATGCTTTTGAGGAGCACAAAGTCCCATTCACGTCCAAGCGTATTTTCAGTGGCGGCACAAGTTTCAGATCTTGGCACATTACAACAAAACTATCAACATGAACAGAAATTGAGATTTCAAATTGTGTTACTTTTAGGTAAACTGACCTTTTCAATAATAACACTTGAAAGCGTGGCTGCCCTCTCTGTCTCTCAGGTATGGAGGAGGCCCACTGTGATCGCACAGAGTTTCTCAGCAGCTACCCGCTCAACATAGAAGAGATCGCGCTGATCCCTGGCTCGCTGGGCAGAATACGACCCCGGGAACCCAAATCCCCCACATGTAAGTAGACTGTGACTGGTTTTAAAGGGTAACATCGTTTTTAAACATAGTGTCTGACAACATTATGGAAAGGATTTCTAAGGAGGTCGACCTTTCTGTTAAAGAGTAAAATCCTTTTTTTAAACGTAAAAACATCCGCAGAATTGTGATCGCTAAACCCACCAGACTCCATGTAAATAAACAGTAATTTTATCATTGTAAAACACACTTCATTCAAAGTCAACAGACACAAAATAAAACTGTGAAAAGCCGTTTGGGTCGTCTTTCCACTTTTCTAACAATCACAGCTCTAGTTTTGGTTGAAATAAACACACAGTTTACCGATTTACATGTGAAAATACACTGGCTCTATACACGCTAAAAATCGTGTTTTTTTTAAATGGAGTCTGGTGGGTTTAGTGCTAGCGATCTGTGAGCTGTTTCTGGTTGAACAAAGAGGATTTTACTCTTTTAAAAAAAGCTCTATCCCTGTAGGGATCCTTTACACAATGTTGTCAGACACTTAGAATAATAATCTGAGGCTGTCAGCGGCAAAAACAGCACTTTTAGTGGACGGAAATTGACGACGCACATGTGCCCTATACGGTTACATTGCAGCCTGGTTCGCGGCTGCCGGTTACAGCGATCTCGCTTAATACTGGACCAATGTCAAAAGATTGTTGTTCCTTCAGTCACTTATACACAGGTTGGAAAAGAAAATACCCTTTAACACCATAGACTGGATCAGATTTTATAAAATAATTAGGCAGGCTTTTGATGTGATATTTTCCTTTCCAGATGACCCCAAAGTTGTGGTTGCAAACCTCACTGTGAGTACAAAACAAAACCGTCACAACACATGTGACATTTCTCAAACTGTCCGGTGAGACAAAGACACAGAGGACAGGTCAATCACCTTTTTTTATATATATATTTGTTGTTTTCAGTGTAAAATGTCGTCTCAGCACTTCAAGCCTTACCTGAAGCAGCATTTACCCAAGAGGCTTCACTACGCCAACAACCGCAGGATCGAGGACGTCCACCTGCTGATGGAGAGGAAGTGGCACATCGCCAGGTAACCCGGGACACACTCATCCACTTCTGCTAAACGTGATGGTTTCAAAGCAACAAATCATTACCTTATTGACTCTGAGCAATGATTGTGATTACCATAAAGTAATGATGCGATCGCGGAGGAAAAAGTGCGACCCTTGATCATAGTCTGTGAGGGGCCCGGATTTGACTCGCGGGCCTTGAGTTTGACACCTGAGCTCTAGTACCACAAGAGTTTTCAGTCGTTGTTTCTACACCAGAGGTAGGGGACTCAAGTCGCACGACTTGACTTGAGTCTGACTCGAGTCGCCAATTTGATGACTCGAGACTTGCTTGACTTACTGTACATTGATAAATGACTCGACTTGACTTTGGTATTCAAGACATGAGATTTGACTTTTGACTTGAAAGGACTTGACTTTTCATTCATGTAATAGCCAAGTCCGAATTCTTATTTTTTTTTAAGCTATTGAGAAGTTACGTTTTGTTTTCGGAACATCTTTGTGCTGTACGTGCCACCCTGCCAAGTTGCTTGTCAACCTTCCAGAGCGTGGCAGACCAGCAGAGACAAAGGTAGGAGGCAGCCGTCATGGAAGGGATTATGCCCAAAATAGTGAAATTCAGATTTAAGGAGTTTGTAGTCAATGCTCGTTGTTAAAAAAAGAAAAGCAGTGTGCAAGGATTACAACTCCAAAATTACTGACACAAGAACCACAACATCCGACTTCATCTGTCATTTCAAGCAACACAAACAAAGGTACGTGAATGTGTCTTTTAGCTAACGTTAACGGCAGTTTTTGGTAAGACTTGTGACCTGGTGGACTTATAGCAGGGACTTGACTTGACTTGCTTGATTCTCACCACAGTGACTTGAGACTTTTTTGCAACCTAAAAGGTTAAGACTTGAGACTTGCTTGTGACTTGCACGTGTGACTTACTCCCCCCCGCTGGCGCACACTCTACTGGGTGAGCCATAGGCCGCCCCAGAGTTTGTGGGGTTTGTGGTTTTAATTAAAGGGTGCAAAGGCATTCAATTGTGGAAAAGACACTCTTTTTCTGTTCTGTTTGCTGCAGGAAAATGCCAGAAAAACTGAGGACTCGGTGTGGTTTCAATGGTGACCACGGCTTTGACAACAAGATAACCAGCATGAGGGTACTGTGTTGTTGTAAAGTCTCTCCAACTTTAGACTTCTTTTTCTCTCCTGTATTACAGACTGTTTGTTCTATCATGTGTTGTATCTGTAAGGGTTAATGCCCGATGAGGTGTCCATTGTCAGGTATTGCAACCTAGGGTCTTTTTGTGAATATACCCCAGTCAAACTTTAGTTTAAAAGCATATTTAGGACGGAATCATCACTTTTAAGATTTACCGTATTCTCGTTTTTCGGTCAAATGGCCTTTTGAATGGGAGTGCTAGGGACACTTTTATGCTAGCCTCAAAATAGCTATTTTTAAAACACTAAGAAGGCTCTACACAACGTGAAACTTTGCTCCAAGTATCACCAGGGTCTCTACACGTTAACGAAGACACTGACAACATTGTTTGTGTACACAGAGTTTACTAAAAAAGGTTTTGAGCAACTCACGTTAGTAGTTGTTCTTCCAGTCGCCGTCTATCGAGCCAGTCAAAAATAGTCGAGGGAGGAGAGTAAAGATGGAAAGCTCCTAAAGCTTAGTTCCATATAAATGCACGGATCATTTGTTGTTTGTTTTGTCGTTAGTGAAACACAATATTGACCTTGTATTTGAAAAAGGAGCCTCATATAGGAATGACATTTCCTCCTATGGAGTCTGTTCATTCACATTTGGAGATTGACTATTTTTGACTGGGAAAATGGCGGACAGCGTAAACAACAACTGCTAACGTGAGTTGTTCAAAACCTTTCTTTTTAGTAAACTCTGGGTACACAAACAATGTTCTCAATGCTGAGTTCATGTGTAGAGCCCCTGGTGATACTTGGAGCAAAGTTTCATGTTGTGTCGAGCCTATTAGTGTTTTAAAAATAGCTATTTTGAGGCTAGCATAAAAGTGCCCCTAGCACTCCCATTCAAAAGGCCATTTGACCTCAAAACGAAGATACGGTAAATCTTAAAAGTGATGATTCCGTCCTAAATATGCTTTTAAACGAAGGTTTGACTCGGGTACACTCACAAAAAGACCCTAGGTTGCATTTTGGCGAGAGTTACGCTTTAATGGACGACGGCGAGGCCTCCATACCTGAGGCGTGTCCATACCTGACAATGGACACCTCGAAGGTCATTAACCTGCTTATACCATGGTCACTTGCCAAATAACATATTTTTTAAAACATTAATTTATATTTTAATTTGTTTTACAATCGAAAAGTTTTCTAAAGTCTAAAGTTTTTCCAAACAATAACTCCGTTTCCCTGGCTACGCCTGAGGCTTTGACTAATACCTGGACCAATCATTCCCATCCCATAAGATTCTTATACAATGCAAACGTTATGCCCTGCTCCAGGAAATAGGAAGGACCTTAGATACGACTTGCCACCCTTAGCAACAGGAGATATTTATATAGTCCGCTCAGCTCGTAGAACCCTTCAACTCAGCTCCGAGCCATAAAGCCAACGCTATGCTAGCAAGATCCAAAGTCAATAACATTGTGTACAGTTGGCAATTAGGCAAAATAAGTTGACAGTATGTTTAACAACAAGACAAGCTAGCTATCCAGCCATGTCATTGTCCCCAAAACAATGTTGTCCCCGACAATGTTAGGCTACTGTCGGTCGAAGCCTTAGCTAAGTAGGAAGCTAAACGGCAAACTGGAGGAGACATGATCGCTGATACAAAGTAAGTAAACCCTTACGTAATGTGTTAGATATTGTTGGTCAGATATGGTCACTCACAGCTGATGTAGCCAGCACATTTATTTATTAATTTTGAACGGTAAACACCCCTTTTCACCGGAACTCCTTTAGTAGGTGTCCTAAAACACGTTTTTATGGACACCCTGCAGCCAATCAGAATCGAGTATTCACCCAGACCATGGTATAAGTATACTATAATACATCTCTGGGGTTATATTATCAGAATCAGAATCAGAAAAAAGGGTTTATTGCCACAATAAGTCCACTTAACGTGGAATTTGCCGTGGTGATTATTGCACTTCACCTGTCTAATAGAATAGTCTCTTTAGGATATACTCTCTGATTTTTCTTTGATTGAATTAATAATATGAAAGATAAACGTAGGATATCATTTGGACGCAGGGTAACCACTGAGTTATATTAGATGATATTGCTCCGGGTTTAATGTCTTATTTTCTTCACGCAGACTATTTTCATGGGTCATGGACCGAGCTTCAAGTTCCAGACAAGAGTGCCAGAGTTTGAAAATATAGAATTATACAACGTCATGTGTGGTGAGAATATTACTATCATTATTATTTGCCTTTTTAATGTCATCCGTGATGCACCTAAGGTCCTAATGAAGCCATTTAACAGGCCATACTTTCACAGGTGATGTTACATCTACACAACAAACTGTAAAAGAACATTGATCCCAAAATGTACATGCAAATACATTTCTGACATTTCATCAACAAACTGACTCTGTAACACAGGTTTATGTAATAATCGGACGCATTTTGCAGTAAAAACCCCTGAATGCAATATGTAATAAATTTCTCTGCTTTTTGTGATCAATTATAACAAAATACGGGGGTTGCACTTTTTTTGGAACAAAACATGTAAACTCATGGTGCATTATGTAATAACCAACCGAAATGGATGTCATCATTCTTTATATATATATATATATATATATATATATATATATACACATGTTTATTTTATGAATTCTAGCGTGAATCATGGCGACTCAAAAATAATTTAAGAAATACATTTTGTTTAGAAGATTACCTTTCATTGGTCAATACACGTCACTGCATTTATTACATATTGCGTTCAGGGGTTTTATTATAAAATGTGGCAGATTATTACATGACGAAGTGAAAATGCATTACATTTGGACGTTTATTTATTTATTTATTTATTTATTTATTTATGTAGGATCCCCATTAGTTGTTACCGTAACAACTATTCTTCCTGGGGTCCACACAAAAGATACAACAAAACAAGTCATTCAACGTTACAGTAATACTTCCATGTTGTCGATACAATAAATAAATACAATATAATGAATCATTTTACATTATCAATAAAATATGGGGCACCTGGAAGCTCACCTGGTAGAGTGTGCGCCCCATGTACAAAGGCTCAGTTCTTGTCGCAGCGGTCGCAGGTTCAACTCCGACCTGCGGCCCTTTGCTGCATGTCATTCCCCCTCTCTCTCCCCTTTCACATCTTCAGCTGTCCTATATAATAAAGGCCTAAAATGCCCCCCCACAAAAATCTTAAAAAAATAAATAAAATATACAGTAGTCCTACTGATACCTTCACGTTTCTTTCTCAAAAACCAAGTAACCAATGGACACGTCGTACCAGGGTACACTAGTGTCTTAGGCATACAACAGAACATGAATCCACAGTCACATCCCCACTATCATACGCAGGTTAACATGATTTCTTTTTGACAAATTGCTAATATCATAATGCCTTGTTACTAGAGCCCGACCAATAAAGGATATTTAAGGCCGATATCGATACAACTATTTGGTGATTTAAAAATCCGATATTCCGATATATCAGCCGATATATATAGATTAAAATATAAATAAATCCAGAAACACTTAACAAAACATGAACAGATTTCCCTAACATTAGTTATTTGTAGTTATTTATGAGTCCTCGCTAAAATAATATGATAATGCAGTTTATGCAGTTTGTTTTATTGTCACAACAGAACAGAGGAACATCAAAATATATTAAAGTTCTGATAGATAAAATGTATAAAAATACAAACTTAAGGTATGAAAATTAAAGGATTAAACACGAGTGTTGCCATCAGGGACGCTGTAGAGCGCCCTCTGGGGGACAGACTACGCAATGCCAACACGCAGAACATGGTTGAAGGGTGTTTCGTCCGTTTTTATTTCATTTTTTAAATATTCATTTATCGGCCATTACCGATAGTTTGGAAAATGCCTAATGTCGTCCGGTAATTTTGGCCCGCCGCTAGATCGGTCGGGCTCTAGTTGTTACTGACCCTCCCGTCTCTCTCTCTCTCTCTCTCTGTCTCTCTCTCTGTCCCTGTCAGACTTGTTGGGGTTGAAGCCGGCTCCTAACAACGGGACATACGGCAGCTTGAACGACATGCTGCAACACCCTCCGTACCAACCCAGCATGCCAGAGGAAGTGACCCTGCCGTCGCCGGCGTCCAACTCCGACGCTGTGACCCACGACCTGGGCTGCAGCTGTGACGACGAGGTCAGAGGGCTGAACAATTCTGTCTGACTTTCACCTGCATAACAAAAAAAAACCAAAAGCCGCATTATTCTTTTGTTTAAGAACAAACAACCGAGTCGGTCCTCAGACGGTGCGGCCATGCCAATTCATTTTGAATTGCGGGGTGCATTTAGGGGAGCTGGAAAAACTGAAATGTTAAGACCAATTAAACTTTTGGAGAAACGTAACCCGACGTCACGCTGCAGTTTCCGCAGGGTCTTAAAAAGTAAAAAAAAAAAAACGTCTTGAATTTCAAAACCAAACTTTGGGGCCTTAACCCTTGTGTTGTCCTCAGGTCAGATTTGACCCGTTTTTAAAAAGTTTCCATATCAGAAATTTGGGTTCCTTTCCACCAAATTGTCAAAAAAACTAACGTAGATGGTTCCATACAACCATTACTCTTCACAGGTAAAAGAAATGATCAGGTTACTACTTTTATTGAATTTGGGTGTTTTGTTTTATTTTATAGCATTTAAGAAACAAAAAGGTGATAAAAGAACGTTGAAAAAACGTGACAAAAAATGTTGGAAAGAGCTTCCAAACGCGCGGGGACAAAACAAAAACAAATAACAAAAAACAAAAACATTAAACAAATATCGCTGGAAAACAATCGACAAAAAAATCTAAAAGTGACAACATTTTTGGGAAAAAGCTTCCAAAACACGGGAAAAAAAAAAAATCAAAAAATTTTTGAAAAAAAAAAAATCGACAAAAAGTTACAAAAAATGTGGGGAAAAAGCTTCCAAACGCGCAAAAACGACAAAACATCCAAAAAAAAAGTTGGAAAAAAAAAATCTACAAAAACATTAAAAACAAATCGACACAAACGTCAAAAGGTGACAATTTAAAAAAGAAAAAAAACAAAAAACACAGCAGGAAAAAATCGCCAAAAACATTTTTTTTTAAATCGTCAAAAACGTCAAAAAGTGAAAAAATTTTTGGGAAAAAGCTTCCAAAACACGAAAAAATAAAAAAAAATTGACAAAAATGTCAAAAGGTGACAATTTTTTATTTTTTTTAAATTAAAAAAAATGACAAAACATCCCAAAAAAAAATTGAAAAAAAAAATCTACAAAAACATTGAAAACAAATCGACACAAACGTCAAAAGGTGACAATTTTTTTTTTTTCAAACGCATGGGGAAAAAAATCGACAAAAACATAAAAAAAATAAAAAAATAAATAAAAACACAGCTGGAAAAAAATCGACAAAAACATTTTTTTTTTTAATTGTCAAAAACGTCACAAAAAAGTGACAATTTTTTGGGGAAAAAGCTTCCAAAACCAGCGGAAAAAAAAAATCTACAAAACATCCCAAAAAAAAATCGTGGAAAAAAAAACAATTGACAAAAATGTCAAAAGGTGACAATTTTTTTTTTTTTTTCAAACGCACGGGGGAAAAAAAATGACAAAACATCCCAAAAAAAAGTTGAAAAAAAAAATCTACAAAAACATTGAAAACAAATCGACACAAACGTCAAAAGGTGACAATTTTTTTTTTTTCAAACGCATGGGGAAAAAAATCTACAAAAAAATAAAAAATAAAAAAATAAAAAAAAACACAGCTGGAAAAAAACATTTTTTTTTAAATCGACAAAAACGTCAAAAAGTGACACATTTTTTTGGAAAAAGCTTCCAAAACGGGGAAAAAAAATCTACAAAACATCCCAAAAAAATCGGTGAAAAAAAAAAAACAATTGACAAAAACGTCAAAGGTGACAATTTTTTTTTTTCCAAACGCATGGGGAAAAAAATCGACAAAAAACATTTAAAAAAAACACAGCTGGAAAAAATCAACAAAAACATTTTTTTTTAAATCGTCAAAAACGTCAAAAAGTGAAAAAATTTTTTGGAAAAAGCTTCCAAAACCCGGGAAAAAAAAAAAAAAAATCTACAAAACATCCCCAAAAATCCATCCATCCATCCATCCATCTTCATCCGCTTATCCGGGGTCGGGTCGCGGGGGTAGCAGCTCCAGCAGGGGACCCCAAACTTCCCTTTCCCGGGCCACATTAACCAGCTCCGACTGGGGGATCCCGAGGCGTTCCCAGGCCAGGTTAGAGATATAATCCCTCCACCTAGTCCTGGGTCTCCCCGAGGCCTCCTCCCAGCTGGACGTGCCTGAACACCTCCCTAGGGAGGCGCCCCAGGGGGCATCCTTACTAGATGCCCGAACCACCTCAACTGGCTCCTTTCGACGCAAAGCGAGCAGCGGCTCTACTCCGAGCTCCTCACGGATAACTGAGCTTCTCACCCTATCTCTAAGGGAGACGCCAGCTACCCTCCTGAGGAAACCCATTTCGGCCGCTTGTACCCTGGATCTTGTTCTTTCGGTCATGACCCAGCCTTCATGACCATAGGTGAGGGTAGGAACAAAAACTGACCGGTAGATTGAGAGCTTTGCCTTCTGGCTCAGCTCTTTTCGTCACAACGGTGCGATAAATTGAATGTAATACCGCACCTGCTGTGCCGATTCTCCGACCAATCTCCCGCTCCATTGTCCCCTCACTCGCGAACAAGACCCCAAGGTACTTGAACTCCTTCACTTGGGGGTAAGGACTCATTCCCTACCTGGAGAAGGCACTCCATCGGTTTCCTGCTGAGAACCATGGCCTCCGATGAGGTGCTGATCCTCATCCCAGCCGCTTCACACTCGGCTGCGAACCGATCCAGTGAGTGCTGAAGGTCACAGGCCGATGATGCCATCAGGACCACATCATCTGCAAAAAGCAGCGATGAGATCCCCAGCCCACCGAACTGCAACCCCTCTCCACCCGACTACGCCTGATATCCTGTCCATAAATACTACAAACAGGATTGGTGACAAAGCTTAGCCCTGGCGGAGGCCAACTCTCACCTGAAACGAGTCCGACTTACTGCCGAGAACCCGGACACAGCTCTCGCTTTGGTTGTACAGAGATTGGATGGCCCTGAGAAGGGACCCCTCACCCCGTACTCCCGCAGCACCTCCCACAGTATCTCCCGGGGCACCCGGTCATACGCCTTCTCCAGATCCACAAAACACATGTAGACTGGTTGGGCATACTCCCAGGCTCCCTCCAGGATCCTTGCAGAGTAAAGATCTGGTCCGTTGTTCCACGACCAGGACGGAATCCGCATTGTTCCTCTTCAACCTGAGATTCGACTATCGACCGAACCCTCCTTTCCAGCACCTTGGAGTAGACTTTACCGGGAGGCTGAGAAGTGTGATACCCCTGTAATTGGCACACACCCTCTGGTCCCCCCTTTTTAAAAAAGGGGAACCACCACCCCGGTCTGCCACTCCTTAGGCACCGTCCCCAGACTTCCACGCAATGTTGAAGAGGCGTGTCAACCAAGACAACCCCTCCACACCCAGAGCTTTAAGCATTTCTGGGACGGATCTCATCAATTCCTGGGGCTTTGCCACTGTGGAGTTGTTTAACTACCTCAGCAACCTCCACCAGGGAAATTGATGCCAATCCCCCCTCATCCTCCAGCTCTGCCTCTACCATAGAGGGCGTATTAGTCGGATTTAGGAGTTCCTCAAAGTGCTCCTTCCACCGCCCTATTACCTCCTCAGTTGAGGTCAACAGCGTCCCATCCTTACTGTACACAGCTTGGATGGTTCCCCGCTTCCCCTCCTGAGGTGGCGAACGGTTTTCCAGAAGCACCTTGGTGCCGACCGAAAGTCCTTCTCCATGTCTTCTCCGAACTTCTCCCACACACGCTGCTTTGCCTCTTTCACGGCAGAGGCTGCAGCCCTTCGGGCCCTTCGGGTACCTTGCAACTGCCTCCGGAGTCGTCTGGGATAACATATCCCGGAAAGACTCCTTCTTCAGTCGGACGGCTTCCCTGACCACCGGGCGTCCCACCACGGTGTTCGTGGGTTACCGCCCCTTGAGGCACCTAAGACCCTAAGACCACAACTCCTCACCGCAGCTTCAGCAATGGAAACTTTGAACATTGTCCACTCGGGTTCAATGCCCCCAGCCTCCACAGGGATGCACGAAAAGCTCCGCCGGAGGTGTGAGTTGAAAGTCTGTCGGACAGGGGCCTCCTCCAGACGTTCCCAATTTACCCGCACTACCCGTTTGGGCTTACCAGGTCTGTCCAGAGTCTTCCCCCACCCCCTGACCCAACTCACCACCAGATGGTGATCGGTTGACAGCTCCGCCCCTCTCTTCACCCGAGTGTCCAAAACATATGGCCTCAGATCAGATGAAACGATTATAAAATCGATCATTGACCTTTTGGCCTAGGGTGCTCTGGTACCAAGTACACTTATGAGCATCCCTATGTTCGAACATGGTGTTCGTTATAGACAATCCATGACTAGCACAGAAGTCCAACAACAAACAACCACTCTGGTTTAGATCAGGGAGGCCGTTCCTCCCAATCACGCCTCTCCATGTGTCTCCATCATTACCCACGTGCGCGTTGAAGTCCCCCCAGCAGAACTATGGAGTCCCCAACTGGAGCCCCATGCAGGACTCCACTCAAGGTCTCCAAGAAGGCCGAATACTCTGAACTCTTGTTTGGTGCATATGCACAAACAACAGTCAGAGTTTTCCCCCCACAACCCGCAGGCGTAGGGAGGCGACCCTCTCGCCCACCGGGTTAAACTCCAACGTAGCGGCGCTCAGCCGGGGCTTGTGAGTATCCCCACACCCGCCCGGCGCTCACACCCTGGGCAACTCCGGAGAAGAAAAGAGTCCAACCCCTATCCAGGAGTATGGTTCCAGAACCAAGACTGTGCGTAGAGGTAAGCCCCCACCAGATCTAACCGGTAGCGCTCCACCTCCCGCACAAGTTCCGGCTCCTTTCCCCACAGAGAGGTGACATTCCACGTCCCCCAGAGCCAGCCTCTGCTGCCCGGGTCTGGTCCGTCGAGGCCCCTGACCTTCACTGCCACCCATGTGGCAGCGCACCCGACCCCAGCGGTTCCTCCCACAGGTGGTGGGCCCATGGGATGGAGGGATGTCCGCCACGTAGCTTTTTTCGGGCTGTGCCCGACCGGGCCCGTGGCAAACCCGGCCACCAGACGCCGCTGACGAGCCCTCCATCTGGGCCTGGCTCCAGACGGGGGGCCCCGGGCTTCCTCCGGGCAGGGTCACTTCATCCCTTCCTCGATTTTTCATAGGATTTTTGAACCATTCTTTGTCTGGCCCCTCACCTGAGACCACTTTGCCTTGGGAGACCTCTACCAGGAGCACAAAGCTCCAGACAACACAGCCCTCAGGTTCATAGGGACACACAAACCTCTCCACCACGATAAGGTGATGGTTCCCGGAGAAGCCCCCAAAAAATCGTGAAAAAAAAAAAAAATTGACAAAAATGTCAAAATGTGACAAATTTTTTTGGAAAAAGCTTCCAAAACACAGGGGAAAACAATCGACAAAACATCCCAAAAAAAACGGTGAAAAAAAAAAAAACATTTAAAAAAATCAACAAAAACGTCAAAAAGTGACACATTTATTTGGAAAAAGCTTCCAAAACGCGGGGGTAAATAAATCGACAAAAACATTAAACAAATATCGCTGGAAAACAATCGACAAAAAAATCTAAAAGTGCTCATTGAAATACTTTTTTTTTTAATTCCTTGGTTGTAGTTCTTTATTTCAATAGTCCAAATATAATTTTGCTGTATATGTACAGATTATAAACTTTCACTCATAAAAAGGTCTTAAAATGTCTTACATTTGACTTGTTGAAACCTGCAAAAACCCTGGTCATGTAACCGGCGATCAGACTTCAGTCAGTGTGTTTTGAGGCGGTATGTGAGAGTCCCGTACAGGAAACAGGAAACAGGAAACAGGAAACATCACTGCCTCTATTGCTGCCTCAAGAAAGTTTTAAAACACCAAACACAAGCACCGTACCGCCCGGGAGTTTGTGGAACAGCTGACTGTTTCCTCGGCCCCTTCGTCTCTTTTTCTTTCTCTCTTTCTCCGTGAAACGAAGCCGCCTTCGAGTGCGGTCAGAAATGTCGAGATCTACAAACGATCTTCACAATTATGAAATATAAAGTCTGCTTGTGCTACACTGGGGGTTAAAGAACAGTATGTCACACAAATAGGCCGTTTCAGTGACACTCCCACCGCCGCACAACCCTGCAGCGACTCAGCGGATCGCTGCTTCTAGTCTGAACGTGCCGTTAGGGGACAGAAAACCATCCAAACAATCTGCTGTCATAAACCATGTTTTTGTGTTACAGAACAAAGTGGAGGAGGTCATTGAAGCCTTCAGTCCAGCACCAGATGGACTCTACAGTTACAGTAGGTTCCTCTCACACCTCAGTCTCTTTTTTAAGGATAGATACCGCATGCAGAAGGCACAACGGACCACTAGATTGTCCAAGTTATTCCACTTTGAAAAGTGGCACAAGCTCAGAAGTAGTTTTAGTAGTAGCAAGTAGCCACAAAATATACGTGCAAATGTCAGTATTTCAGTACCAAGTCATTGAGTTTCACTGCGAAACCGAGGCATTATTTCCAGTTTCCAGTTACTGTCTAATGTTCTGCTGTGGACGGGGGCAGCAGCTAAATGCATTTTAGACACATCAAATATCTATCAGTTTAAAGTCAGCGCTATAATATAATGCTGTAATTAGCTTTACCTTGCTGTCAGACAGCCCTTTACGACAGGGAACTGAAGCCGTTATCGCCGCTTTCTTCAAAGCCACCAGACTCCTTATTTCTCCTCCTAATTTTACCTCGCAGAACACGGGAGTTGCTTCTCTACCGCTTCCTCCATCGGTTGCTTTGTTCATGTTAATGTGTGACATTGGTAAGTCCAAACTCTTTTTTTCAACCTTTTTTAAAAACCAAAGTCACACAATAACACAAAAAGAGAGGTACAGCAGCAACTCCCCGTGTTCTGCGAGGTAAAATTACAGTTTTTGTCAAAAGAGTCTGGTGGCTATGAGATAAGTATCTCATATAACCACACTAAAAAGATCCAAACTATCTCTTTAATTAACTGTGTGTGTGTGTGTGTGTGTGCGTGTGTCTGTGTGTTTGTGTGTGTTTGTGTGCATGTGTGTGTGCGTGTGTGTGTGTGTGTGTGTGTGTGTGTGTGTGTGTCTGTGTGCGCGTGTGTGCAGACAGTACCCACCTCCCGTTTGGTCGTCCGGCCGTGATGTTTGACACTCAGTACAGTTTGCTTCATCACGTGGAGTTCATCAGCGGCTACAGCAAAGAGCTGGCCATGCCTCTGTGGACAGCATACACGCTGCCTCGACAGGTACTCATTACATCTTTTACCTGGTTTTCTACAAACTTTACTGTATCAATTGTTTTTTTTTATACTTGAACAAACTTGACATCACTGCAGATTGTATTCCAAAGCAAACATCAGTCTTTGTATTAATATTGATTCCCTTCCTTCCAATCCAAGCATAACGACCAATTAAAAGTCCTAAAGTCTACAAATTGAACACAAGTAAGCACTCTATTTACAAAATAAAAACACACTAGAGTGCGGATTTTTCTGTCCGAGCCCGGCCCGCGTCCGACAGGCATTAAGATATTTACAGGGTTCATACGTTTTGAAAAAACCTGGAAAAGTTTTGGAATTTGAAAAATGCGAATTCCAGGCCGGGAAAGGTTTTGGAAACAAAAAAAGACCCAGAAAGTTTTGGAAAAGTCATGGATTTTTTTTTAACACAGCATAACAATATGTGATTAATAAATGTATTTTCACGTCGTCTTAACCTCAACGTTCTATTCGGGGCGCGATATTACGAATCCCGCTATGAACCACATACATTGTCCTTCATTTTATTGTTAAATCTCTGAGGGGAAAATTTTAATTTTTATTGTATAATGTCGACTGACATTTTCAGGAATACATAGTCATGGAAATTTGCCAAAAAGTCATGGAAAAGTCATGAAAACGTCATGGAAAAGTATTGGTTAAAAATATTTTTTCTCATACTAATGACACATGTACGTTTGTTTGTTTGGAAAGCCCGCTTTTATTAAGCAACTGTAGGAAGGCATTCGGAAATGTCAACAGATGAGCGTATCAGCGCACACGGGGCAACAAGCGCACGTTAACACACTTTTTTAAATTGAAAATGTTCAATGCCTTATCGCGTTGATGTGACCGAGCCCGACCCGAACCTCATTTCTAAATATCTGTCCGAACCCGGCCCGACGGTACCCGACGGGGCTCGGTTCTAGTTTTTATACAAGCATAAACAAAAGCTGAGAAGACATTCAACTCACAAGTCTGTCTGAGTAGATTTGCCTAGACTCAATACTGTCTCCTTCAACTAATGAAAAGTGCTTTGAGTAGTTAAGGGGTGATATAACCCCGGGCTCTTAACAAAGGGTCTCACTCAGCGACCAGTGGAATATAAGTGGAATGCTTAACACTAAGCTAGAGAAAAGGCAGACATAATTAAATCAGGAGACATTAAAGGTTTACTGATAAAGTAAAACAATTATAGAAACCTAATCAGTGAACAGGAAAGGGAATATTAGGATAACATGTGTAATTGTTAGGTCATTCCCTTTTCTTCAACACTGCCCAGTGAGCCAAGAACGTCCAGAAACTATTGCACCAGAATTTTCTCCCAAACACAGTGTTTATACTTCCCCTGACCTCCCTCAGCTCCCGACTCTGTCTTTCATGTAGTTGAACTGGGTGTCAACGTTGTAAAATCCTGGCCCCCGTTACTGCCCCACATTACAAGTCGTTGTACATGGTGTGTGACAGTGTGCTTGTGTCCGGCGCAGAGCGCGACGGACCTGCACAAACACGCAAAACATAAACACACACGTGTCCAAGAACACCAGTAACCACACAGAACTCTGTGTCTGTGACACTGAACACGCGTGTTCGCCAGATGTTGACACGGAACAGGCTGCAAGTTTACAAGGTGCAGCCGCTCACACGTGGGACACACGCAGAAATACCAACAAGTCCGGTTGTGGTTTTAAACGTGACGTCAGTGTTTTCAAAAACTTTTGCAGAAAAAAGCAGTTTGGCTTGGTTCAAGGCACCAAAAATACTTGGTTTAAGTTTACAAAAAAAAGATCTTGGTTACTTCACTTTACTTCACTTTCGGTTACGCACATATAGCTAAACGTGGCGTTGCTCCATCTTATTCCGTGAAGTTGAACATTTAATTTTCAAATGAAAAATGGACCCCGGCCTCGTTGATGAAAGTCCTGTGTATGTTTGAGCCATTCCTCCATAGGCAAAACCCAGCGCTCTTATACTGGTTAATGATCGACGTAGTCAGGTTTAAGGCATGAGGAGTGGGGATTGGTTAGGGTTAGGGTAAGAATACCAAGCTAAGCCAATCAGAGGCAGAATAAGGCGGGCCACGAGATTAATATTCTAAGTGTCTGACAACATTATGGAAAGATAGACCTTTAAAACCTCTTTGAGACCTTTCTGTTTAAACAGAAACAGCTCTGAAGTCGCTCGCGCTAAACACACCAGACTCCATTTAAAAAAACAATACTTTTAGCGTGTATAGAGCCAACATATTTTCACATGTAAATCAGTAAACTATGTGTTTATTTCAACCATAGCTAGAGTTTTTGATGGTTGGAAAAGTGGAAAGACAACCCAAAACGGATTTTCATAGTTTTATTTTGTTTGTGTCGACTTTGAATGAAGTGTATTTTACGATGCTTAAATTACTGTTTATTTACATGGAGTCTGGTGGATTTAACGAACGCAATTTCCCGGATGTTTTTACGTTTAAAAAAAGAATCTTACGGTTCAACAGAAAGGTCAACCTCCTTAGAAATCCTTTCCATAATGTTGTCAGACACTTAGAATATTAATCTGAGCCTGTCAGTGGCAAAAGGAGCACTTTTGTGAAGGTAAATACAAGCTGGACAATTGCCCTATTAACTTACATTGTAGCTTGTTTCGCTGACTGCTGACTGCAACCATCTTGCTTAATACTGGACCGATGTCAGAGATTGTTGTTCCCATCAGTCACTTAGACACAAAAACATAGGAAAATAGTAGGGATGGAGGGGGGGAATCAATACAGCATAATCTGCAATATTTTTGTGGCAATACTGTATCGATAAACAGATGCCAAGTATCGATCTTTTATTATATAAATTGCACCGTTTTGGTACTAGGATAATAAAATGAATTGCTTTTTCAGCCCACTAGATGGAAAATTGAAGTAAGATGAACAAACAGAAATGTATCTTTCTATGATAAAAGAGATGTTGACAAAGTTTTCCTTTGGGGACATCATTTGAAGTTGGAAAGGTAAGGTGGAGGACATTATATAGCAGAATATCGCAATAATATCGTATCATGACAAAAGCATCATGGTAATATCCAATCGTGGGGGCCTCTGTCGTTTCCCACCCCTAGAAAATACTAGTAGTTAGAAAAAAAATGAAACGGTAGTTACCCTTTAAGTGCTAACGTTTGGTGTCTTTGTCTCTCAGGAGGACATGACTCCCGTTCCCGAGGTCTCGCCCCCCGGCGTTCAGTGTGTCCGAGTCGACTCCCGAGTGTCGGCCGATTACAGTCAGAGCTGCACCGCCTACAGCCAGAACAACCAGCTCACCTACGGCTTCCTCTTCCATCCAGGTAAACCCGCAGAGTCGGAGCACTCGCACGGTTTGCTTTGTTTGACAGGGACAATGCACAGCACACGTAATTCTTCCCAGATACACGCGTCTAAAAGCTCTTTCTCACCTGTAGTATCTGACAGTGGTGGAGTGTAACTAAGGCCGGCTACACACTGGCTGCGTCGCGTGAGCGTGTTAGCCGCGTGGCGTGTCCGATTTTATTTGGGCTCCCATGTTAACAGGTTAGAGCTTGCACACTGCCTGCGTGACGCGCACGTCTCCGAAAACACGTGCATGCTAGATCCACGCAGCCGCCACGCAGCTGACAGGCAACAGAAACGCCACGCTCATGCCACACAGCCGGTGTGTAGCCGGCCTAAGTACATTTATTCAAGCACTAGGTTTGCACAGTATATCGTTGTGCCTTTTATATCAATTCAATCTTTAGTTTGTTCAATTAAATGTTGGAAATGATTTCCTTTCATTTGTTTTCAATTCAACAAGCAATTTGGCGTATATCCTAGCAGAATAGTGAAAGCAGCAGAAATGCAGAACTGAGTGCACTTTGATATCTGTTTATTTAAGTAATATCGTTATCGCGACATTTAACATCGTTGTGGCATGTTTTCCTCATATTGTGCAGCCCTATCAAGATGCACTGTACTTAAGTACAATTTTGAGGCACTTGTTCTCAACTTTGAGTATTTATTTTCTACTCCGCTACATTGTTGACAGAGCTGGCATCGTCTCCTGAGTCCAGATACGACGCTTCGCTCATCACCAACATCGTGCCCATGTACCCGGCCTTCAAGAGTGAGTCTCACACTTCAACTTCACACTCAAAACACAAGTTCACGGGAGCATTATGGTGGCGGAAGGGACAGGGCTATCCACAGGGTCTTAAAAAGTCTAAAACCTTTGTCTTAAAGTGCTCATATTATGCTCATTTTCAGGTTCATAATTGTATTTAGAGGTTGTACCAGAATAGGTTTACATGGTTTCATTTTAAAATGTTTTGTTGTACTGCACATTGCTGCAGCTCCTCTTTTCACCCTGTGTGTTGAGCTCTCTGTTTTAGCTACAGAGTGAGACATCTCACTTCTGTTCCGTCTTTGTTGGGAGTCGCACATGCTCAGTAGCTAGGTAAGGACTACTAGTCAGTCAGAAGCAGAGTATGAGGGTGTGCCCTGACAGTACCTAGGTAAGGACTACTAGCCAGTCAGAAGCAGAGTATGAGGGTGTGCCCTGACAGTAGCTAGGTAAGGACTACTAGCCAGTCAGAAGCAGAGTATGAGGGTGTGCCCTGACAGTAGCTAGGTAAGGACTACTAGTCAGTCAGAAGCAGAGTATGAGGGCGTGCCCTGACAGTAGCTAGGTAAGGACTACTAGCCAGTCAGAAGCAGAGTATGAGGGCGTGCCCTGACAGTAGCTAGGTAAGGACTACTAGCCAGTCAGGAGCAGAGTATGAGGGCGTGCCCTGACAGTACCTAGGTAAGGACTACTAGCCAGTCAGAAGCAGAGTATGAGGGCGTGCCCTGACAGTAGCTAGGTAAGGACTACTAGCCAGTCAGAAGCAGAGTATGAGGGCGTGTCCTGACAGTAGCTAGGTAAGGACTACTAGCCAGTCAGAAGCAGAGTATGAGGGCGTGCCCTGACAGTAGCTAGGTAAGGACTACTAGCCAGTCAGAAGCAGAGTATGAGGGCGTGCCCTGACAGTACCTAGGTAAGGACTACTAGCCAGTCAGAAGCAGAGTATGAGGGCGTGCCATGCTAGCAGCTAGGCGAGCATTATAACGTGTGTTACAAAGTGACCACGTTTGTCTCTGAAGTAAAGTCAGTTTGTGAACAGTGTTTTCTGTTGGAGATGGTAAGTCCCTTTGGGGTGGACTTTGGGCTTTTTCACTTTGTAAACATATAACATGCACAAAAAAAGATCTATAAAACAATAAAGGAAAGGGAGAACGCCAAAAAGCATAATATGAGCATTTTAAATTCGCTCAAGTATTGTGTTCTAGGTCCTAAATCATTTTAAACAGGTCTTCATTTTCTGACGTCCGTGTGACGCTGCCTCAAATGCTCATTGAAATGCTCCCACAGCGCTTTAGAATGTCTTTATTTTTTTTAATTCTGTGGCGTTGTAGTTCTTTCTGTCGCTAGTCCAAATATAATTTGCTTTATTATGACTACAAATGAGACCAACATGCTACTCAATTGCAGCCGATCTAGACACCAGTCCTATGACGCCAATGAGGAAGTCGGGGAATTGTTTCAGACAACATTTCCAGGTTTCTGACATCTGACTTTGTTTTTAATGTCGTGATATAAGTCCTAAATTTCATTCATAATGGTCTAAAAAAAAGGTCTTAAAAAGTCTTACAGAAATCTGTGGAAACCCTGAAGGGAAGAAATGTGTAAGAAATGCCCCCAAAAAATGTGAATATAAGAATAAAACAATTGAGCAAGTTAATATTTAGAAGGGTCAGGCAATATGTCCGCACCCTTTATTTATGTTAATATCAGATTGAGACGTAAGAGGCAGAGTAAGAGCCAATCAGTGTTGCCCTGGCCTCCAGAAAAGCTACGTCCATAAAAAGGAGCTGCAAATCATGAAATAAGCACATTTTCATTTTCTTTACACCTTAAAAGTAACAACAAGGAACTCTCATTTTGTGATGATTTTAGCTTCCAGGTATGAGTGTGTGGATGTGACAGGTCGTTGTTGCAAATGAGAAGTTGTTCTCAATTGACTGGATAAAGGTTAAAAAAAAGAAAGTAAAAAATAGTACATTAAGGGCTTTCTTCCTTTAAGGAATAGCTCGGTGCTTAGTGTGTAGGCTACATGAGAGAGTGACGGTGTCAGCGCTCAGAGCAGACAGACGTCGGCTATCAGAGCTGAGAATACATCAGCAGTTTACTTGTTAAGTGGTAGTAAACGTACAGTGTAGGTTTCCTTTTGTCTCTGAATAAATGCTCCAGAAAGAAAGTTCCCGTGTGCCGCGGCATTGGGGGAGAGCAGCAGTCAGTTGAAAAAAACTCCGACACAGAGAGAGGATACGAGAGGACGGGGAAGCCCGTCTACAAACAACAACAACAATCAATTATAAGTATCTGGAGACGCAGCTCACGTATGTGATGACGGCAGGACGTAGTGTTGTCACGTATAGATCTTTTAGTGCGCTTGCATAACTGCAGTGTGAAACCAAAACTTACCGGATCAAATGTATACAAAGTAACAAAAACACGAACCAATATTTACAAACATATAGCAATAAATATATAGTACAATTCATATAAATGAATAAAAGGTCAACAACCTTCACCTGTAATATGCAAACAGGAGCGCCAACGTCTCCACAGTCTAGATACCTGACAGAGCTAAAATCAATGTGGGCTAAAGCTTGTATAATTCTGTTTTCTGAGACCGACATTCTCCACATGTATCGATAAATAAGGTTTCTTATTAAGGCCGAACATGTAGGCACACCAACACTGACAAACATGTGACTAGCACTACACCATCTTGGTTGTTTTAGAAGCAGTCTCATGCCATCATTATACGCTACATTCAGTCTCTGCATGCTCTTTTTTTCCTGTAAGACCGCCACAAGTGGGCAGTATAGTATAGTGGTGTACAGAATGCTTTGAATAAAGCTACCTCAACATTAGCACAACGCATGCCAAATTTAGGTGCAAGCACATTAGTCTGTTGATGTCCTTATCATCTGATCAATCATTAACAATATGACGGTCAAGATATTTAATCTCATCACACACTTTAAGGGCAGTACCAGACAGAAAGAATACTAATTTCCTGTCTTCTTTACTTCTAACAATCATAATACTGCAACCAGAGCACGTTTTCCTCCCATCCCCGAATGCCACGTGGAGTAGCCAGACCCTCCTTCAGCGCGCTTTGGAGGAGGGTGGCTCTGTTTTAGCCACCAAAGTAAATTCATATATTGATGTAAAACCACGTCTTTTCAACAATAAAATAGAGGGCCAATATGTGAACGAGTGACCGAGGGTGCTCTGTCGCTGTCCTTTTTTTACCTTTTTTTGTTCTTCGGCCAACTCTTTGCTGATCATGCCCCGGTTTGAGCCATAACCACAACAAATAACGTCATAAATAAATAATACATTTCAGTAGCTGCGTTTTAGAAAGTGTTTAGTCATGGGATCGTCGTATAAGAGGGCCAATACAGGTTTATTTTCCAAAATACAAATTTGGGACCCGAAAGTGTTTTAACTGAACTGTAAACGGATCGACATGACGTTCATCCCAGCAGAAACGTCTAAAATCCCAAAAGTCTTCCAGGGATATAAATTCCGTGAACTGCGAGTTTAGATGAATTTTCAACAAGAAGCTCAGAGGAAATTTGGTGCCGTACCAAAATCAGCGTGTGTCAACCTCCAACCCGAATGTCAAGTTGAATCCTCTTGTCGAGGGTTTCAAAGTTATCACATGAGACAAAGAGACAGCAGTGTGGTGACGTCAGGTCTGAGCCAGGACAGCCTGATACCCATTGTTTCTGTAGAAAGAGAAGACTTATCAGGACAAAACACACACACACACACACACACACACACACACACACACACACACACACACACACACACACACACACACACTCTTTCTCTCTCTCTCTCTCTCTCAATCGCTGTCTCATACAGATACACATAATTTATTATTGTCATTAGCTCTGTAAACAGAGTGTGTGTCTGGAGAATTTCTGGGTTTTTTTTTCTTTCTTCAGGCTGGGAAATAGATTTGTTGCATCGGGATAAAAGGCTGATTCATGCTTCTGCTTTAAATCGATGCCGTGGGTACGTACGTACAGCAGGTACGTGGAGATACCGACCCTACGCCGTAGCCTGACGCGCACCTCTCCAAAAATGCAACTACACGTCGCGGCGATGCACGAAGCTCGGCCGTGGCTCGGTAGCGTTGCATTTCCCCTAGTCTCGCATTGCCAGACCTTCCTCCACAGCGCTGCGGAGGAGGGTCTGCCTAGTCCACAAAGCATTCTGGGATGGGAGACAAACGTGCTCTGGTTTATCGGCATTTCTTTTTAACCAATCCCAATGCGCCGGGACGCCGGACGGAGCCACGGCGCCGCTGCAGAATAGCCTCGGGAAGGAACTTGTTTTGGTGGAACGTGTGTACGTTCAAAAGTTGTTTTAGTCGGAAACAGAAAACTCCGATTGGACAGATAGTCTAGCTAGCTGTCTGGATTTACCCTGCAGAGATCTGAGGAGCAGTTAACCACAGTCCTCACAAATCCACCGGAGGTTAGAACCTTTCAAAACCTTTCTTTTTAGTAAACTCTGGGTACACAAACAATGTTGTCAGTGTCTTCGTTAACGTGTAGAGCCCCTGGTCATACTTGGAGCAAAGTTTCATATTGTGTCGAGCCTTCTTAGTGTTTTAAAAATAGCTATTTTGAGGCTAGCATAAAAGTGTCCCTAGCACTCCCATTCAAAAGGCCATTTGACCGAAAATACGGTAAATCTTAAAAGTGGCGATTCCGTCCTAAATATGCTTTTAAACGAAAGTTTGACTCGGGTACATTCACAAAAAGACCCTAGGTTGCATTTTGGCAAGAGTTACGCTTTAACTTTTCCTGCTCCAGATTTCCCACCGTGGTCAGAAAGAACAGGGGAGACATTTTGTTTCTCTCACTATGACTCTAGAGTCGCTACTCGCTCCGAAGATAATCGTCGTCACTCTTTCTACTCGCTCTACCACACACTCCCCGCACACACACACACACACACACACACACGCCGGCCCTGCTATTCTCTTAAAGAGGTTGACAGACATGGGGGGACTCGAGTCACATGACTTGACTGGAGTTAGACTCGAGTCGCAAATTTTAGGACTTGAGACTTGCTTGACAGACATTCATAAAAGACTCGACTTGACTTTGACTCGAGTCAAATGAAATGACTTGATTTTCTGTTTACTAAATATATTTTGGTTCCTCTGATATTGAGGAGGAGGAACTTTACGATTTTAGTGCTATTGCATGCACGGGAACCCGTTGATATGATGACGCGGAACGCGGTGGCAGACCCGCAGTAAACGAGACTGGCTACGGCTAGTAACTTAACGTCATGGATCCCTCTGCATCGACAATAATAAAGTTTGGCAATAAGGATTACACATCTGACCAGGCAAAGAAGAAACAAACTGTCTGCAGTACAACAATTTCATCAGACACTTCAAATCGGGAGAGATTCGCGTTCCAATCCCCGTATTCAGCTGAACCACTATGGACGTTTGTGATGGACAGAACTCCCTTCAGTTCTGGGCCATGAATAAGCACACCCTCCCCTCTTTGTTTAAGGTGGCGGTAAGAGTGAATAAAACTAGGCACACACATACATACATACTACACACAACACAAACTGCACTCTCTCTCTCACACACACACACGCAGACGTAAGTATGTGAATAAAGCTAGGCACACATACACACCCAACACACTCATTCACTCACCGATATTAATAACTTTTCACTCACTCTCTCTCTCACACACGCACACATTCACTCACAAATACACTGGTAAATATGAACATATGCTATCCATTCCATGTGATACATACACAGTCTTTCCAAATGTGGTGGGATTCAGCTACTCTTAAACTCTTTAAGAGAAGGAAAAGTTAAATGGGTTTTCTGTCCCATAAAAGTGAGGCATGTCTGAAGAATATGATTTGCCCATGTGTGACTTACTCCCATCTCTGGTGATTGACGCACACACCAACGCACAAGTATAAACTTGAGCCCGCTTACGTACAGTAGGCTATGGAGCCTCCGCACGACCATAAATCACCCTTAAGGAGGAAAATGGTGTTTACTTGAACATTTAAAGCTTCAGTTCCAAGATTGGTGGCTCATCATGTCTGAGTTCACCCCCACCCACCCCTTTTAAGGACCTTTAAGGATCTTCTAACTGACATGAAAGAAAGATTATAAACACTTTTATTTTCGAGGCCATTTAAGGATGTTTAACGTCGCCAGGAAAATTTGCTTTGGTCATTTCACTTTTCTTCCTGCAGTTGTGTTCCCTTATTCAGAGAAAGAGTGTACTTATAAAGCAATTAGTGGAATTAAATCAATGGTTTGCATTTAATTGATTTCTTAAATATTGACGTACAGTAATTATGCAGAGCTTTTAAAGGCAAGTCATCCAATTAAATTAAAAACAATGTCCCGTCTGGGGGAATACTTTGGAGAGGAAGCAGTTTTTGCTGATATTTACCCCACACTCTAAGAAATAAATTAGTAAAAATAACAGAAGAAAGTTCTGGCAGCTCATAACCCAGACTTTGTCCCGTAATTAAAAACAGAAATATTGTGTAGCTAAAGTAAAAATACAGAACTTAAACACTTTTGACGGTCGCTAATGCCAAATGCTGGTTAAAAATGTACGATAACGGCATTGTGCTCACTACATTAGCTAGCATACGGGGCAGTGGTGGCCTAAAGGTTAAAGAAGCGAACTTGGGACCGGGCGCATAGCCTCAATACGATGACTGAGGTGCCCTTGAGCAAGGCCCTTAACCTCCAACCGCTCCAGTGGAGCTGCTCAGTGGCTCAGCAGATCAGACTGTGGTTGTACCGGGCGGCTTCCAGGTATGAATGTGGAACTGTGTGAATGTGATCAGGTCGTCGTTGCAAATGAGAAATTGTTCTCAATCGACTCACCTGGATGAATAAAAGGTAAAAAAAAAAACTGTAGTGATAAAAATACGAAACATTTTAAACTCCTATACATCCAATAACATGTTAACTCTCCCACACTATTACTTACCGATGAAAGTTGACATGTGATTGAACAGAAATACGACCAATCATTGGGCCGATATTTGGCAATATGCAGATCATCTGTGTCGGTGTTTAATTTGATCGATAACCAAAAAAGTTCATTCATTTAAAAAGTGTGCTCCTTTGGCTCCGCTACAGCTCTGTAAGCAGTCTGCAGACAAACTGTTAGCACGTTACAACTTCAGGTAGCTAGTTTTGTTTTTATTTATTTATTTATTTATTTTTTGACCGCGTATTACGTTTAAAGTTTCATTTTTATTAAATAATTGCTTGAAGCATTTAAACAAACTTTTGTGTTGGAGTTTGTAACATTCCAAATAGTTCATTTTGACTTGAAGATTTTCATTTTTACTGTACAGTAAATGCATATCGGTTCCAAATATCGGTTTCAATAACTACTAATAATCGGTATTGGCCTTGAAAAACCAGTATCGGTCGACCCCTACTGTGGACATTTTCTGTTAAAATATTTCATATATATGTGTATATAATATTTCTGTTAATACGTATGCAGGAGATTGCAACAGTTTAACAAATCAACAGTTAAAACACCTTGTACTGTGGACTTTCCCCTTAATATTTTTCCCATTTAACCTTTTTTTTTCATTCAGAACATAAGATGAAATAAGAGTTTACTTGCGAAACATGACGTGCAAAATAATGACGTTGTTTTTGTGATTGCTAGGAGCCGAAATCCTAATCACGATCAAAACTCTATTAATTGTACAGCCCTCGTTGGGGCTTATACCTGGAACTTTTGAACTGTTTAACCCTCCTGTTGTCCTCGGGTCAAATTTGACCCATTTTCAAAAAGTCTCTATATCAAAAATGTTGGTTTCTTTCAACAAATTGTCCCAAAAAAATAACGTGAATGGTTCCGTAACAACGTTCTTTAGTGTAAAATAAAAGATCAGTTCAATACTTTCAATTAATTTGGGTATTTTATTAGATTTTAAAGCATTTGAAAAAAAAACAAAATAGATAGAAGAAAGCGACAAAAATAAAAAATAAAAAGAAATCGACGGAGACACCAGAAAAAGTGATAGACGTGGAAAACAATTGACAAAAAGGTCAGAAAAAGCTTCAAAAGGTTGATGGAACAACAACAAAAACGTAAAAAATAAATAAATGAAAATAAAAATAATCGACAAAGACATCGGAGAAAGTGACAAAAAAAGGGAGAAAAAAAAAAAAGCTTCAAAACGTAAAAAAAGCCACAAGAGTGTCGAAAAAGACGACCAAAACATTTTCATTTTGACCCAGAATGACAAAAAGGGGGTTTAAAAAGGTTTGGCTCTGTGCTGTAGCATCAGCTGATCCTTTTTTTTCTTCTTTCTGTCTGCAGGAATGTGGAGTTACCTGCAGGGGACGCTGCTGAGGCGTTACGCAGAGGAAAACAACGGCATCAACGTCCTCTCCGGACCCATCTTCGATTACAACTACGACGGCCTCCGGGACACCACACAGGAGATAAAAGAGTAAGGCCGTATCACCCGACAGTTTCCCTGTTTATAGAGAACACACACAGACTCAACAGTCCTTAAATATACTACAATATTATACTGGTCCCGTATGAGAAACACATCGTAACGCAACAGCTGTTCCTGTGTGATTGGATTCATTAAAGCTAAAGTTTTTAGCTTTTTAGTTTCATTTGAGTTAGTTTTCAGAGTGTTTCCAAGTTTTAGTTTAGTTTCAGTTTTTCAGAAAGGTTTAATGACATTACATTTTTTAATTTATAGTTTTTATTGATGCCCAGTGGGAAAATTATAATTTTTTTCACTCTTTTGTTAATTTTTATAGTGTCAAATCACAACAGGAGTTATCTAAGGACACTTTACAGATAGAGTAGGTCTAGACCACACTCTGTACTTTATAAAGCCCCCCCCCCCCCCCCAAAAGCAAGCATTTGGTGCAACAGTGGCGAGGAAACACTTCTTTTTAGGCAGACGCCTCGGACGGATCCTGACTCTTGGTGGGCGGCCTTTAGCCGCTGCCGGTTGAGACACAGAGACGCTGATACAGATATGTAGAAATATGATTCATAATAATTGCATGTTGGCTTGACGCGCCGTGGCAATTGTAGTAGCAATGAAGCTAATAGAACTATGACTATAATTAACAGTTGTAGCAGTGCGGGGTGTGCGAGGAGCTAAGGAGCTAAGTTGGTAACATGGCATCGCATGTTCAAACACACCACACACAGGCCTGAAATACACACATGCTCTGGACCCATACATGCACATATGGAGAGATGTCAGTTTTAGCTTTTACACACTTAGTTTTAGTTTGTTTTTGTTACGGCCAGGTTTCAATGCAACGCTAGAGAGCCACGGCCGAGTGACATGCGTCGTCGCGATGTGTTGTTACATTTTTGGAGAGGTGCACGTCAGGGTCCATGCCTCCTCGTACCTACGTACGTAGCCACGGCGTAGATTTTACGCAGAAATGTAAATCACGCTTTTAAGTAAAAGCAGCTTTTTAGTCAGACATTCGTTTAGCCACATTCTCGACTGTATTACTATTTATCTTATGCTTTTTGTTATTCATTATGATTTCCTGTGATTTGTGGTGCTTTTTATGATTGTTGATTGGTTTAAATGTATTTATTCTTTTGGCCTGTGAAGCACTTTGTGACTCTGTGATAAGTGCAATATGAATACACTTTACTTACTTACTACTTACTAAGCCTTATAATGGTGGGGGAAACCTTGGGCTAGTTATTTATGTAACGCTGACCCCCCACACACACACACACACACACACACACACACACACACACACACACACACACATACACACACTACTCTATAGGGAGTGTACACATCCCAGTATGGACTGTCATGGTAAATGGTTCATATTTTTAAATGTCTGCCCCCCCACCCCCTCTCCTCTGTCCAGGTTCTCGGCCGACGCCCCACCCGTCCCCACCCACTTCTACACGGTGGTGACGAGCTGCCAGGAGCTGAACCACACAGTGGAGGAGTGTGACGGGCCACTCAAGGTCTTTTCCTATCTGCTTCCACACAGACCAGACAACAGTGAGGCCTGCAACGTGAGTTCAACCTGTCTCCAGCAGGGGGCAGCGCTGCCCCAGCTGTCACTGCAGCTGCATGAATCAGTTCAGATCAGTCGGTGACAGCGGTGCGAGAGGTATTCCGATCCTTCACTTAAAAGTAAAGGTACTTCTACCCTGTTACAAGTAAAAGTCCTGCACTGAAAACAGCTTCAGTGAAAAGTACATACTTTCCATTTGACTGTACACTAGAAATATATATTTGGGTTGCTTATCATGGAGATAAGGCTGCAGCAGTGAAGCAAGTGGATTTTATGTCTTTCATCCACATGAGCCAAAAACATATTTTCTGGCTTTTCTCGGCCTAGAAGGCACCAATTTCTAAAAAAAAATGTCACATTCCTACTACATAAGTGACCCAATTTAAAGATATATTCATCTGCACGGCTTTCTACATAACTAGCCGAGACGAGGGGCCTAGGGAGCTAACCGTTAGCATGATAGCTTGTTCTCAATGGCAAAACACTGCTACAACGCACACAAATTCACCCTAATCTACAAAATAAACTGTATAGAACTACTTCCATGTACCTGTTCTGCAGGTATTCCACGCAAAGTTGGAAGTGCGCCCTTGTTTAGAAGAAGTCTCCCAGCTAATCCTGCCTTGTACTGACTGAAGTTAGAGAAACAGCTAGCTAGCTCACGTAATCCTTACCTAGCTACTGCGCATGTGCGACTGACAACAGAGATGTTACAGAAGTTAAGATGTCTCACTCTGTAGCTAAAACAGAGACCTGAACACAGGGTGAAAAGAGGAGCTGCAGCAATGTGCAGTACAACACAAATATGGTGTTTTTTGAAAATTAAAGTTAAATTAAACCTATTCTGGTACAACCTCTAAATACAATTATGAAGCTGAAAATTAGCATAATATGAGCACTTTAAGAAAGGTGGCCAAGTAGGCAGTGTGTGTATATGACGTAACATTAGTCCGACAGGGTTTATTATGGGGAGTGAGGCTCTCCGTGTGTAGAAAAGTACCGTAAGCGGCAGCTGCCGCTGACACAGTGATGCGCATACTTTTCCATGGGTAGGGAAGCTACAGTAGTCAGTGTTTTATGTTCGCTGCAAAGACAAACTAAATCACCTGATTAACGCAACGTAATCACGACGTCTCCCGGCCATTTTTCACCGCAGAAAACTGCTACCAGCCAGGCTAAAGCTAATATAGGTAGCTTAAAGAAACAAGGCGTCCGTCCCAACTAACGTTACGGTTCGGAGCCGCGACGCTGGAAACGTAACACTAATCTACAACGGCAGTCTGTGTCCGATATAACGTCATTCACACTGATTGAAGTGTTCTTGGATAAACAGTTGGTTGCTAGTGTGTGACATGCAGGGCTCCCCATGCACAGCCAACCACCAGTCACAATCAATGTTGATCCATTTATCAAACAACCAAAGCTAGGCCCCGCTAGTCGACCACAACCTGAACATTTAGAGGAAGCAACATGCATTATTACTATCATTCACTTTAGCCTGGATTGGTAGTATTATATGAATCCAATGGTGTCAGTCAACCAGTGTATTTAACCATCTAATTTCCATCTTCAAAGTCACTTCAGAAGAGTAATCACAGCTTTACTTGCTTTGGTGTTTGTAAAGCATTCAAGTTCAACAAAGAATGGTTCACATAAGAAAAGTTCCTTTTTCAGTTTTTTATTTTCTATGTAGACGCACTCCCCTACAAAATCACCCCAGTCTTTTTTGCATATCGCAATATATATGGCATGACATTTTTTTTCGACAAACATAAAGAGATAATCTGTCTCTAGATACAGGCATGATATGGACTGAGAGGTTCACTGTCTTAAGTTTTACAAGAGGAAACTCCTTTATACAGGGTTCATACGTTTTGAAAAAACCTGCAAAAGTGATGGAATTTTGAAAAATGCAAATTCCAGGCCTGGAAAGGTTTTGGAAAAATAAGAAGACCCAGAAAGTTTTGGAAAAGTCATGGAATTTTTAACACAGCATAATAATATGTTTAATTTACGAATCCCACTATGAACCACGTAAATTGTTTATTGTTAAACCTCTGAGGGTAAACTTTAACGCAGATTTTTATTCTTATTGTATAATGGCGACTGACATTTTCAGGAATACATAGTAATGGATATTTGCCAAAAAGTCATGGAAAAGTCATGAAAAGGTCATGGAAAAGGTATTGGTTAAAATACATATGAACCTTGTTTATAGAAATATTTGATGTGAACAGGCAGCTGTCAACCAGCAGACATGTGATCTTAGTGGTTTTGTATTATCTATCAGTCTATTAATATAGGATTTCTTTCAAGAATAAGAATGACGTTATTCTGTATTTTTCTCATTGTCAACAAATCCCATGAAAAAAAACAACCCAAAAGCATCAATGTGTCCGTCTCTGGGTTTACCTCCTGCTTGTCAGGTTGAATCGTGACAACAGCAATCACAGTAACTAAGGGGAAATCCCTTTCTTACATTTCCACACAGATGTGTGAGTGTTCCTGTTGGGGATATCTTGCTCATACACATGCGGGCTGCTTCCCTATTTACATTTTTGCTCTTCTCTCTTTGCCAAAAAAGAGAATGCAGAACATGACTTATATGACTTTTTGTTTCTCTCCCAATTTTGGGAAATGATCCTTTTCGGAGAGGCCATATCATTGATTGACCTTCTAAAGAGAATGCATCAGATGTATTTATGATCACCCTTTGAGTCATTTTATCAAGGAGTTGGTCAAACTGTCCACTGGGTCAGAATAAACATTAGAAATTATGTTTAAGCTTCTGTGATTTGTACACGCCCTGAAAATGTTTCTCTGATGTTGTTTTCAGCAAACAGTAAATTTATGCTGAGGAGAAGCCAAAACACGCTCCCTTTTTCAATATGCTCTGTGCAGCATTGTTTGAGCCTTCAGCAATGCAATAAAAATACAACAGCACAATGTAAAAAGCCATTAGAAGACATGTGAAATGGGTCTACAGTGTACAGCTAACACACACACACACACACACACACACACACACAGTTCACTGGCAGGACATTTTCAGCAGTGATGATTACTGTAATATTATAGTATTATAGTGTGTGTGTGTGTGTGTGTGTGTGTGTGTGTGTGTGTGTGTGTGTGTGTGTGTGTGTGTGTGTGTGTGTGTTCACCTGTTTCCCCGCCTTGTTTCCAAAGAAAACCTGAGCTTGCCGCCCTTCAGTCTGCGCCAAGGTCTAGACCAAGGCCACCCAATTTGGGTACCGCGGGCCAAGTTTGGCCAAGTCTGTTTTGGCCGGCCATGGATTTGACATAGTCATGTTTATTCTCCTCTTATTTTAAAAGTAATGACTACGACACGTACATTTTGTGCAGTTAAAAAGTACGTAATCTGAGTTTAATGGCAATGTAATACACAGTGCTGGTAAACTTCCCATTGAGAATGGCAAGAATTATGGTATTCTTCAACATCGACATTTATTTTTGGCCCTTGGCCTTCCATCCAGGTACCTTTTGGCCCTCCACGTGAAAGAATTTGGGCACCTGTGGTGTAGACAGTCAGATTTAAAGAGCTTCAAGTTAGACAAACCACAAAACCTCATATGATCTTAAAATAAGCATGCAGCTCAGTTCATGGGAACTATTTTAAGTTAAAGTTTGCAATTAGATGACGAACCAAGCCAATCCAGCAGCTGTTACATCTGTGTGTGGGTGTGTGTGCAATGCATGGTATGCATGCAAGTTCAGCTCCGCTTTACAGTAATTAGAAGACTCATCATTTCCTCTGCAAGCAGAAGTCAAATCATTTAATCAGTAGCCAAAGTACATTTTTGTTTTTGGAAAAGTGGTAGGATATATGAAAAAAACCTCCCCTACTAAGCCCCTGCAGCCTCAATAACCCTCGACTGAAACAGAGAGGGGAAAACCTGCAGGAAATGAAAGCAATCCTGGCTTTAAAAGAGATACTTCCCGATGTGAATACACGTGATGTGTTGGCAGCACAGATCACAGATGTAATATGGTCTTGTCAGTAAAAAGCTGGCTCAGTGATTTTGAGATGAGATAAAGTATAGGGTGTTTTTCTCAGATGTCAGAAAGTGACTGACATCAAAAGTATAAAATTACAGATGTTCTGTAAAACTAAACTCATCCTTAAAGGTTTCATCTGCAGTTTGTGGATAGAATGTCCTTGATATTTAATCATGTTTAGCTTGTAGTTTGTTTTTGCAGGCAGCATGGTTTTGGCAACAAGTCCTGGCAACAAGAAATTAACGGCCCTAGCAGTGGCAGGAAATGCGACCCACAAGAGCAATTTCGGTCCTCCTATCTAAACCAGAAAACGGTCACAGGTTTAAACACATTGTTAACATTGTGAAACTGTTGCAGTTTGGTTAGGTTTAGGCACCAAAACGACTTAGTTAAGGTTAGAAAAAGATTGTGGTTTGGGTTAAAATCGGGTTAGGGGTTAGGGTTAGGTTTGGGGTAAAAACTTTTATTTTGAAATGGGACTCGGCCCCCAGTCTCCTGGGGGGAAAGTTCTGTTTCTGTTTGCCCCAACCTACCTTCTTAGGCAGATCATGGCACTCTTATACTTTGTCACCTTACTTCCCCTTTGCCCCCGTTGTAATTACTACAAAAAACTACTAAATAAAAATGTAAACATGAGTAGTGATTGCTGCTTGAACAAAAGACTGAGTTTTACGCGGGGAGGACAGGTCTCTGTCTCGGTTTCTGTGATTTGCCAGTGGAAAAATGTCTAGACATCAGGGTATTTCCCTGCATAGTTTTGACTTAAAGGCATACTATGTAACTTTTCGCTCTTCGGTCCCCCTGTCTCATTGGAACTACAGCTCGCGCGGCTGTAGTTCCAATGAGACAACATGTAGGGGCACCGAAGAGGGAAAAGTTACATAGTATGCCTTTAATTTAAATGCCGTCGTAACAAATATGTAACTTGTTTGCTCTCCCAGGCGTTAACTTACATAAATCGCACTCTTGTCTTAAAGAGAAAAAGCTTGACATTTTTCTTTCTGAGAGTGAGACAAAAAGATCAATACCGCTTTCATGTCTGTGCATTAACTACAAAGCAATTAGCCTAGAGCTTAGGGCGTCTAACTGCGTGTCGATCACTGCTCATGCACACGCATTCATTCTTCAGCACCTTTAAGCTCACGTATGAACTTATATTTGGTTTGTTAGATTTGCACAACATGTGGTTTCTATGGGAAATCACACATTTTTGTAGCTAAAACATCAGGGGTTTACTTGGAAACCGCTGGTGTCCCAGATACCAAACTCTGTAATTCTCCTTATTTGCAAGTGTTTCACATCCCACTTCTGCTATGGGGTTGTAGATAGGGAATCTCCTCGCTGTTATGTCCCACATAAACACAGCACTCAAACATGACTCATTGGAATGTATATTTACGAAAGTAAATAAGTAAATATGTGAAACCGTCACAGTTTGGTTATGTTTAGGCACCAAAACTACTTAGTTAAGTTTAGAAAAAGATCATGGTTTGGGTTAAATTCCAATGTTTCTTTATTCCCTGAAGGTTACGCACTTGACACGGATCTAAGTAAAAACAAAAAACGAACTCGCCGCTGAAGTTTTTTTCTTCAAACAGGACACTGAAAGTCCTGTATTTCTTCGACCCGTCTCCGCCACTAAAACCAGCTGTTCGAGAGAAATGAGCAGAAGTCAGGGTTTTTCCCTAAAATGATGAGGTTTAAGTGCAGCCGAATGAATGTTAACTCAATATGGGCTTCAAAACTAACTAAATGGCTTTTCTTTAGATTTAAACTAGACTTCTTTAGCAAGTTTTGTCTTTTAGCTTTTTTGAGTGTAATGTATGTATTATCTGCCTTAGCTTTTCCAATGTTTTAGACAGATATGGGAATAGTAATGGTCAAAAATGATAAACCACCGGGCAAATACACGCGCCCAAGTCTTCCACAAACCTAGGGAGAACACTGGAAGTGCTGGAACCTTTCCAAACAACAATCCTCCTGTTAACTGGAAGCTGTCTGTTCATTTGAGTTGTGTCAGGGAAGTGCATGTGCTGCCAGGAAGCCTCTTACATGAATGGAAAGTCAAGGTGGCTGATTTCCTGCCAGGTTGCTCTAAGTGCGCAACTGACCGGATGTTTTAGTGTAACGTGCTCTGCTGGGAATTCTCTGTTTGCAACCTCTGCTTGCACAAAAAGGATTAATTGCAAACCAAGTCAAAGACAAAGAACAGTGATGTCAATGAAGTGTTTTCACACGAGCGGGGTGTTCCACCAGTAAAAAGGTCCACTGCCAAGCAGAACAAAACCCTGAAATCTTTACTTGGCTATGAACACATAATGATAAAAGTTACAGTTCCATGCTCATAGAAAGGCGATACAGTTTAAAGCTTTTTTGTAATTTGGGTGTACTGACCCTTGAAAGTGACATATGATGTTGCATCAACATGACATATGATGCAACTCAGCCATATTTCGCTATGGTGCAATTGCACAGTTACTTTAAGCAACACTAGAATACTCCCCCCGTCAGGCCACAAAATGTCAATCATATGTCAACCAAATGTCAACCAAATGCCGAAGAGTGTATGGGAATTCATAACCTTTTATACAGTGTGTGTAATTATCTGTCATTGGGAACAAAGATCAAAGTGTATTAAACACTGTCAGGCCCAAAAGCAGTCCAGAGGTTTTGTTGAGGTTTAGCTTAGTTCAATCTGAGTAAAGGCTGATTTTAAACTGAGCAGAAGAATAGAAGCTTTGATATTAAGGCAGTTACACACCAACCAGACGGCCGACCGTCGGCAGAAAAGGCAGTTGTACTGATCAGTCTCCCCAAGTTGGTCAAAAAAGTGCCTCGGAACACACCACAGCAGGCGGCGCTAATCTGTATTGTCGCCCAAAAATGAAAACCGGCAGCTGATTGGACGAACGCGTCATGTGGGTCTGGCGGCTGCTTCCGGATTTTAGATTTTTCAACCGGCTATTAATGGCGACTCATTCAGAATACGATCTCATATTGGACTAAGATAGTTCACCGAAACGTGTTTCTGAAAACATTTAAAGAGAGAAATAGGCCGTGCAGTTGCTGAATCTGTCTTCATTTCAGATCAACAAAAGTCAGTTTAAAAGATTTTCATCAGATTTTAAGAGGCTTAGTCACACTCATCCTGCTTGCCATTTCTGGGTGAGTCCCGACTGCCCTGTCTCCGACTGAGCATGTCAGGTCAGCCAAAATGAAGCTCCTCCAACAGACGACGGCACGGAACACACCGAACAGACTCGAGTCACTGACCTCGCCAGACTGTCCAACCGCCGATTATCGGCCTGGTGTGTAACGGTGTACTTACATTGTAGCTTGTTTCGCCGCTGCCGACTGCAGCGATCTCGCTTAATACTGGACCGATGTCAAAGATTGTTGTTCTCATCAGTCACTTAGACACAAAAACATATGAACATAGGGGTCCAGGTTGAAAAAAAAAACGGTAGTTACCCTTTAAGTTGCTGGAGGTCTGCAGGTAACATAAATAAGGACGTTGAACAAAGACGTGGTGTAAATGTCATTCTGCTCTTTGAGCTTTTGTCTGAGGATTCCGAAATCAAACGTGAACATAAAGCCATGAAAACATGGGCGTAGGTCACGGAAGTTTTGTGTCACGTAGAAAACCAATTTAAAATCCCAGTAAATCCCAGTTTTACAATTGATAACGTCTTTGTAAACGTGAATGGGAAGTGATGAAGTACACTTTACAGCTGGATGCAGTTAAAACAACAACAACAACAACAAACAAAAATGGGGAATGTACATTTTTTTATAAACACCACAGAAATAAAAACCATTAAAAAAAATAACTGGTTGTTATTTTGATTATCGATCAGATGAGACAAATATGCTCCTTTGGATATATGGACATATGGATTACATGTAATATCAAAATGTATATGTATGTATATAAAAACACTTTAAATGTATTTATTTATTTGTTTCTTTGAACATAGAAATAACTGTTAAAGCCTTTTTGGCACATCTAGTCATAAAAAGTTGGAGAGAAATTCCGGGAAAGTAGATAAATCAATTTTTTGGGCAAGTTATGTGAGTGATGAACTTAAATCAAACGTAAAATGAGTTGTTTTTCTGGTTGTCTTTTTGACAACTAAACTAAATAGTTTATTTGACATTTTAATCCCAGGCTGAAAATGTCCAGAAAGATGAATCACTCAATTGTCTTGTTGCTGGTGTTAGGGTCATAACGACCAATTTCCTTATTTCTCATTTTACCGTCCAACATTAGAAGTGACAAAAGAGCTGACTGTTCTGATGTACCTTTGCAGTTTCTCTTCTCAAAAAACATATTGTCTTCTCTCACTGGTACTAACGTCATTACACTGTAATATATAAGAAAACCTCCTTTCCTGTGACTTGGTTGCCCAGACTGCAGACAAGCCCGTACACACAGGTAATGAGCAACCTTTTTCCCCAGTGCTGTCTAGCTTCTTAACGCCCCACCTCCCTGACTCAGCATCCATTATTCCATACGCCCACCCCAGACTCAAAATTAAGAACTGCAAAATAGTACCTTTTTTTAAATTATGGTTTCAATTACTTTATTATTGATTTGCACTTAAGATTGCACAGCGTTATGCAATGCATTACTATGTTTTATATTTATATATATATATATATATGATATATATATATATATATATATATATATATTAGAGATGCACCGAATAAATATATATATATATATTTATATATATATTTATTCATATTTGTACCTTGTCTATTTATATAACTGCTCAGTCTTTCGACGCCAGCTCTCCCTTCCAAACTTTCCCGAAACTGAAACTTAAGCAGTCTTCTTCAGCGAACAGCAGAGCGCAGCGCCGCTCCTGATTGGCTGATTCTCAAGCAGCCAGTTTTAACTGCCTGAAGAGGCCATCCTTCGTCACAGTTAGGTTTAGAAAAAGAACGTGATTTCAGGTCCAAATCTAGTCTTGTACTTTTGCTTTATGATCAGATATCTGCAAAACTGTGTTTTAGTGCTCTTAGCAATTATTAGCATGCTAACACTCCAAGCCAAGGTGTGTCTAGACACAACATAACTTAGACATCACAGTTTGCATTACTGTTTCCTACCAACGCTTAACGTCCTTTTCAGGCCTAAAACTGACCCGACGCTAATCACATGGCAACGTTGCATGACAGGTGGCAGTTACTCCTCTCCCTTCTGAAGTACTCTTTGTACTTGTAGAATTCCTTGATGAAAGGCTCTGACATAGTTGGAGTTATCTGGCTTTGGCCCAGTTCTTTTCTGAACAGAATGTTTTTGTTGGTATCGAGGAACATTGCCTCATTGTCTTTGTTGTCATCGGGTCACAGTTCTCAGTGGGTGGACAAGTGCTTTCTGCCGAACCCATTGAGCTGCAGTATATGTGGGAGGAACAGGAATGTCAGTGTCAATAGGAAAAATCTGATTGTATCTTTTGGATCGAGGGCCCGGCTGGGGCCAGTCACAGCATTAAACGTAGATCCCAATAGTTTCTGTGATACCAGAATCGCAAAAATGAGAATTTAAATAAGCTATAAGACAGATTCCATAGGGCCATACATTTAGTCAGTGCTAAAAGCTAACTGGACATTTGAAAATATGACTACGTCGATGTTTTCAACCGAGCTGTTAAAAAAAACTGTAGTTTTAAAAAAACATCTTAAAATACATAAAAAAAATGTAAATTGTGTTTATGGCTCTTGATGTTCACATTAGCTGACATGTTATTACATATATATAAAGCACTTAAGAACCTGCTGCTGCAGATGATGAATTACAATAACAGTGCAGTTTAATTCAGGGTTCTTCAGAAGTATGAAGGTCCACTTATGCAGCCTAATAACAATAAAACTAGTTTTTTTCTTATGATCTGTGCAAACCATTCCTGGTGGAATCACGGAAGAAGTGTGGAGAATTGGAGAATAATCCTCTGCTGGGATAAAAAGGGTGATTAATGAAGACAGACTTGTTTCACTTGTTGCCAAGGGCTGGCAAGCTTCGAGACACTCTCTGGACAGACACTGAGTGAGTGGCCGCACCCATCTTGGTTTGAAAGCATCCAGGCAGTCTGGCGGTGCTTCTGTGGCGCAGGGCCTGTGTGATAAAAAGGCAGTGATTACTACAAGCTGATGTACATGGTTGGGGTAAGGTAAACGGGGTAAATGGCGATCCCCGATCAGCTAAAAAAATACCAGAATCTGCTTCGATCCGATACTGTGATCGGGACATCCCTAGTTTTAATTATCTGGTTAGTCTATATCCACGACGTTCCACTTCTGGGATTGCTCTGGTGCCGCAGGAAATTCCGCGCGATGTCATTCTTTTCGACCAGATGTCCGTTACCTTCCTCTTTCTTTGTGTTGGCGTTCTAAATTCCGGTGGATCTACGAGGACTACGGTTAACTGCTCCTCAGATCTCTGCAGGGTAAATCCAGACAGCTAGCTAGACTATCTGTCCAATCTGAGTTTTCTGTTGCACGACTAAAACAACCTTTGAACGTACACATGTTCCACCGAAACAAGTTCCGAGGCTATTTTGCAGAGGCTTCGTGTGGCGCTTAGCGCCGCCCAAGGCAATTGTGATTGGTTTAAAGAAATGCCAATAGACCAGGGAATGTTTTTCTCCCATGTGTGGACTAGCCAGACCCTCCTTTGCAGCGCTGTGGAGGAATGATTCATTGCAAAAAAAAATAAATGAGTTGTTCACTGACATATTCTGTCGTCAAACCTGACTATCTTTTCTTTTCATCTCAGCAGTGTAAACAAAAAATGAGCAACAGCAGTAAAATAAAATCTAATAATATCTAGAACCTTCTGTGCTGCAGGCAACATTTCTGAGAACAGTTTGTCATGTTTTACTGTTTGTCATGTTCCTGTTGGTTTTGGCTTCTGGTCGATAGTGATTTGTCTCATTTTATTAAGTGTTCACATGCAGTCACAGTGGAGAAAGCCATTACCTCATATGTCTATGTAATCAGACTTTGGTTACGTTACGAGATGTGTGTAGCTGCAAACACAAATAAAGAATGCCGATTTGCCTCCTGACGGAGAGTTAGATGGTCGCACACATACAGACGCACAGACACAAACAGAGACAAACAGACACATAGACACACACAAACACACACACAGCAGGCTAGGCCTGAACGATTCGGGGGAAAATATGAATCACGATTTATTTAGCTCAGAATTGATATCACGATTCTCTGCCAGGATTTTTTTCTCACGAAGTGTGATGTTTATTGCACACATGAACCAATGCAAAACAAAACTAACTGGCAGTACCAAACGTAGATTTTTTTTTTGGCACCTATAGCACATTGCGCATCACCACAAGCCTGTAAACACAGAGGCTTCAATGAAGATATCATTTTTCTTTTAGCAAACATTGAAAACGGGTCCCACAGACCCGAACACCATTCAAGGGTTAAAAGAAAGGGGAGGTTAGAAGTTAGAAGCCAAGAAAAGGCTTTTAAAGATACCACCCCTCTAACTAACACTGGTTGCACTAAGCAGCAGTTAAAATTCCCCCAAAAAAAGGACAATAAAATCGGTGGTATGTGTACTACTCAGTGATTGTTGATAATTGACCTTTTCAAATGTGTTTTGAATGATGATAATGTAGATGTCGACTGTAGGGATTGTTGTGGAAGTTTCTGTTTAGCGAGGGAGGAATTTGGGTGAAGAAGAGACCTTGTTGAAACAAAATAAAGACAGGCTGCAAACTGGATTAAAGTTTAGGTATTCGGTGGAAGGGGTTTAATTATTTTCTCGAGAGAACAATCAAACAGTGACAAGAACAGCAATTCACAATGAACAATGAACAGAGTTACAAAGTGACAGCCGATCTGTGTCTCGTAACATATGTCAACTCCTTATATCCCATTTTCACAGCAGAAAACACGACCATGTTTGGAAAACATTCTAATCTTGAACACTGCTGTCTAAAACTGTCCCTGTACATCTGTCTAGTGCGTCAAAAAGTCCTTCAATAGGAGTCAGGAATCTATCTCGTCTACAGATTGGTTCAGGCTCCAACCTTAGGTTTTGGACAAACTGACCTTTGCATATCTCTACAGACGCCTGTGCGTCGTTGCCATCTGCTTGTAGTAGAGAATACACAGGGTCATACCCTTTTCAGCTATCTTTAAACTGGAGGACTGTTTCAAGAAATATCTTTAGGAGACACATGTTTCAGAGGCATACTTAAGGATCTACTTATAATTAAAATTTACTTAATAGATGAACAATCATGGTTAAGAAAATCATGGTCTATGTAATTTTTCCATTACAGGATGCCGGTAGATTGTTGCCCTGCCCAAAGGTAAAATAAATCCTCTTCTTAGTTCTAGATAGCTTGAGGGCAGGGTGGTTTAAATTAGAGCAGTTTTGTACATATTGTACAACTGTTTAATTTACATTAGACTGAAGGGCAAAACACAGCAGGGGCGAATAACGCAACACAACATGCCGCTGTTCTTTTTTAAAGTAATGAGATGGGAAGAAAACACCTTCACTACTTCCTCTGAATGTTAGCTGTGTCTGTTGTGAGCCAAGTGTGCCAAATGTACAACATGTGAGCGTACAGTACAATAGCTTCTTTGTGTTGCACCTAAGGGAGCTGCTAGTTGCAGAAGCTGCTATGTGAGTAGTCTAATGTGAATAGGCTTTTTCATGGACAAGGTTTCAAAAGACCAGGCCAAGTTAACTCAGCAGTCCATCTGTACAAAAATGCATGTGTTCGTATCATGGCATCAGTAGGGCCATTCTCTAGCCTGACATCGACACACCAAAATCACAAATGTGACAACGCATACAACTGAACCGACACTCTCTACAGATTTCTTCTGCCCAGTCTGCCCCCTAACCCTACAGAGGTGGAGCCGGATGTTGTAAACATTCGGGGCTCAGCCAAAACCTAGGAGCGCATGCTCCTTGGGGAGATTATTGTTCTTCCTATTTACAGCAGCTGTATGCTATTTATCAAGCCGTTTTGATACTCGAATGGCTAAGAAACCGTTCATCATTTGGGAAAAACATGCATTTGATTATCATAAAGTGAGCGTGTCTGTAAAGGGGAGACTCGTGGGTACCCATAGAACAATATCTAGCTTCACGCTAGCTTTATAAAGAAGCCCGCTACAGCCTCTGAAAGACAGTAAAGTTGGCCTAAATGATTCAGGGCTTCTGAGAAAACATTCGGGGCTAGAGTCCCAGAAGCCACTCTGTGCTCCACCCCTGCTCACATAGAAAATGGAATTAAGATTCTGTCATTACAAGGCGTGTTAGTGTGAATCAGTGACACGGACTGTAAACACGGACTGTAAACACATGCATCATTAATCACAGTAATGGGTTTTAAATTTTGACACACATTTACAGCAAGTTTTAATCATTTGGTTGGTGCTTATAATGCTGTCCTGTTCTAGTTTGCTTGAATGATATTTATCCTCTAAATGAGTCAGAAAAAGTGCCCCAGGTCTCAAGCAGCTTACTTGGAAATCTAACAGTAATGCACATGCTCATGAAATCCAAGTAATCCACTTAGCTGGATAATTGTCCATTGTCTCGTTGCGGCAAAGAAACCTGTTCTCACTCCCAACTAGTCAAATGCTGACGCTTGGTCAATGTTACTCATGGTGTGTATGTCCATTGTCCCGTCATTTCCACACTTCCCATTCATTTCTGTAGAAGCAGCCGGACAATGCATCCTGTAGCGCCACTGGGACTTTGGTGAAGTGCGGAATTGACCCTTCGCTAAGCTCCGGTCTCCTTAGTTACTGTTGCTACGCCTGACGAGCTTTCGTGCCTGGCAGTCTATTACAGTATTTATGCACCGGTGTCAGATATTCCCAAGGAGATAATTAGTAATTTTTGGCGAACAAGTGAAATATCTGAGAGAGCAAGACAAAAGGGACTGCAGTATGCATTCCAGGGATATATCCACGACATAATATGCAATCGATTAGAGAATAATTTCATCAAAATTGAAGCTAGGTCATGCCATAATGTGAGCCGCCTCATACGCTGACCATTCAAATGGGAAACACATAAATTGAGGAACAGCTATGTTCATGCACAGCAGGGTAATTGAAATTTGAAAATAATCTAATAATTACAAATCAAACAGCTTATCCATAAGTCTTGTGGAATAAACACAATACATTAGCCTGACCATTTTGCAATACATTTTAGTGAGCCTCCGTCTTGCCTTTAATCATCTTATTTTACGTTCAAATATATGCATTATGAACAAAGAACCGTCATTATTTCCAAGCAATGCTGTGCTGAGTTAGCTAGCTAGCTAACATTAGCGCGTTCTTGCCTTGGAGCAAACGTATGTGTTTTTGTTAATCCTGTCGACATTCAGTTGTGAATGTCTCACAACCCCTTGGGTTTTAGGTTTCGGTAAGAGAAAATATTCCACCACCCCGTCCAAACTTTTTGCACAATCCATACGCACAACGCTTCGCAGCCAGACCCGGGTGGTGACGTTTGTCCAATCAGCTGCAGCCATCACGGTTGTAGAAGGGTGTAGCCTGTTTTCTTTGCTTGTCAGTGGTCAGTGAAGAGAACATGGTGGCCCATTAGTGTGCAATGCTGGGTAGCGGGGGAGGTCCCATCCTAGAAAACTACGCGTATACGGACACGTACTATCAGTGTGAGATAGCAACGCAAAAATCACCCTTTAGCGTCTATATGGAACGCGCCGCGCCGGTCACTGTAAGAGGACGTAGTATGAAGAGCAACAACGGTAGCGAGTAGTATGACATACCAAAAATCTGCGTAAGGACGCAGGTTGGGGTGGTGGATGGGTCAAACATCACAAGACCTTCAACCAGGAGACCGGGGTGTCCCCCGTGTCAATGACACATACATTTTATAACCCACCCACTGTCTTTTCCTAAACCTAACTGTCCCATTCTTGTGAGGCATGTCAGTGAAACAGACGTCCCGACCCAGAGCGTCAAAAAGTGACGCCTAAAGAAGACCTTTTGCATCAGTAACAAACGCTAAAAAAGGCTCCTGACCAGGCGTCGCTTTTTTGACACGCTAGGAGTGAGAATGTGTTGGCAGCAACACAGCCGCTTATGTTATTTGAATTGAATGCAAGGCTCGTTTTGGTCTCAACGTCCATTTTAGCCTTATCTGTACTGCTCGGAGCTAAAATGTTCCTCCTTTTTAATCCACTGCTTCTATACGAGGTCCAGTTAAACTGTACGTTTGCGTTTCTGCAGGTTTGTGGCAAATGAAATTGTAGGAAAGTCTGGACTCTTTTGGCCCTTAGGGTGTTTAAGGAGCTTGAACAGCCTGAGTTCTACTTTTCCAAACATGTTTACCAGATAAATTCACAGGGCTGCTGTTTTATTAGAGCTCAAATAGTTAGTGGATTGACAAAAGGAAAAATCACCCCCCGTGTCTACATTCATTGCACCATGAAAAACAATAAACTTTGGCTGTTACGTTGGCGGCAGAGACTGCAGCGGGTGTTTCCATTACCCTATCTATTGTTATGCTTCCTCCTCATCTTCTTTAGTTTGGGCGCGTGTCAACAAACAGGCATTATGTCACCAACTGGAATGGAGCGTGCATTAACTTGCAATATAGGAGCAATGATTCGCCAAACTGCTCTTTTGCAGTCCAACAAATTTCTTCTGATATTGTTTTGTAGTAACGAGTAATGAAGATGCTTAGGGGAAAGGTATCGGAGTAATTCTTTTATTTAGGAAATGTAGTGGAGTAAAAGTTAAAGTTTCCAGAAATATAAATAACAAAGTACAGATACGTGAAAATTCTACTTAAAGGAACACGCCGATTTATTGGGACATTAGCTTATTCCCCGTATCCCCCAGAGTTAGATAAGTCCATACACACCCTTCTCATCTTGGTGCGTGGCGTAACTCTGTCTGACGCACCCACCGCTAGCCTAGCTTAGCACAGATGCTGGAGGTAACCGGCTCCAACTAGCCTACTGCTCCCAATAAGTGACAAAATAACGGCAACATTTTCCTATTTACATGTTGTGATTTGTATAGTCACAGCGTGTACAAATGTCACATGAGACACAGCCATCTTCTAACCGTATACAAACTGGGAACTATATTCTCAGAAGGCGAAGCACTGCTACTTGCATTATTTTGTCACTTATTGGGAGCAGTAGGCTAGATGGAGCCAATTACCTCCAGGATCTGTGCTAAGCTAGGCTAGTGGTGGACGCGTCAGACAGAGTTATGACACGCACAGAGATGAGAAGGGTATGTATGGACTTATCTAACTCGGGGGGATACGGTGAATAAGACAAAGTCCCAATAAATTGCTGTGTTCCTTTAAGTACAGTAACGAAGTATTTGTACTTTGTTACATAACAACACTGCTCCACAGTGAGTAACCACTTCCCGTCTGTGTCTCTGCAGAGTGTAGAGGACGAGTCGCAGTGGGTGGAGGACCTGCTGAAGGTCCACACGGCCCGAGTCCGAGACGTGGAGATCCTGACGGGCCTGGACCTCTACCGGTCTACCAACCTCACCTTCACCAGCACGCTGAGCCTCAAAACCTACCTGCACACCTTTGAGAGTGACGACTAGACGCACAGGGAGACAGACGCACACATAACAGGATGTAGCCCTTTGTAGAAAGTCCCGCGTTATTTTTTATTGCATGCTCGCTGGACAGCCGGCGCATCGTTGTTCCACTCCTGAGGAACTGCCCCAGAAGTGCTTGCAAAAAAGGGAACACATTTTTTGGAAAATTGAAAAGATTAAAAGAATGGTTTGGCAAGCAGTAGTTTGGAAGATTACAACAGGAACATGCAACACTATCACAAAACAAATTCTGAGAAGGAATAAGCTAGCACAGGGACGTTCTCAACAGCTGCCACTACTCAATCCAGTTTATACAGTACAGGACATCATCATGCACACATAAAGGACTATATTGGGCTTTTAGCTCCATAACTATAAACAATGTATACTTTATATTCCTACTGCCCATCCATTGCATACTGTAGATTTGAAACATTTTTGAATGTGTCTTTTCTTACCCATAAAAGACTCTTGAACCTTGCATCACTTGTATCAGCGGATCTGTCTGTAATTCTTTTAGCCAAAGTTATAATATCATTGGGAGGACTTCTCATAGCAAACTACAGATTACATTGTTATGCTGTATCGAAATAAGTAGAAACTTAAAAACTGGAAAAATACATTCAAAAATCTGAAAGTCTACAGCACGGTTTGCAAAATAGTCAGCAGTAATGTAAAGTGCAGTCAATGGGCTTTGACTTGCAGCACTGCTGGTATGGTTTTGCAAAGGAATAGTTTGATATTTTGGAAACGACACCTATTCTCTTTGGTTAGATGAGAAGATTGGTTAGCCTAGCTTAGCATAAAGACCGAAAACAGGGGGAAACAGCTAGCCTGACTCTGTCCAATGGTAACAACATCTTCCCACCGCACCTCTAACGCTCACTAATTAACATGTTATATCTCGTTTGTTTAATCCAAAATGTCAAACCTTTCCTTTAAAACAACATGTGGCAACTATATGTTTAATGCCAAATACTTTCGGAACTCAAAAGTTCCCGAAAGTATGTGGCATTAAACATATGGGAAGAAAAAAAAAAAAACTAAACCTGAATTATTAATATCTCATGATTACTAGAAACGGTTTCCAAACAAACATTACACAAATATACTTTTGCACAAAACCTTTTTATGGGTTACCACTAGGGCTGGGCGATATGGAAAAAAAATCAGATATTATCTAAAATATATTCTTGGCCAAATACCTCAGTAGCGATATTGCGACAATTTGTTTTTACAATGAGATTTTAGACAAATAATCATCAATAACGTGACTTGAAAACAGTGTTATTATAGAGAAAAAATTTATATTTTTTCCAGCTATGTACTGACTATGTTTATATGCGTGCACAAAAATAGTGTGATGTTCAAACAAATCCATAGTTCTTCAAATGAAATTCCCTCAAAATGTTTCACAACAGATGTTCTGAGAAAATGGAGCCAGTATGTGCTTGTTGTAAACAATTTAGACAACGTAATTTTACATCACAATATCGACATTTATGATTCCATAGAAACGATAAATGATCATATTGAATTATTGCCCAGCCCTAGTTACAGTACCACAGGTGCTCAATGACCTTTTTTTTTATGTAAACAAACCACTGCATCAATAACATAAACCAAGCAATATTGTAAAAGAAAAATAGTCTCAGGAATGGAGGGCTGGCACAGCTCCTTTCTGGGGTTTTTTAGTTTTTTTTATGGTCTGCTGACAGTTTTCAGCAGTGGCTACGATACATGAAAATGTGGCAAATAGAAGGTTTGCTTGTCAATATACAAATTCAAATGTAAATGCCCCTGAAAATACAGGAGTGACTCTTAAAAAGATGAAAACAAGAATAGAAATCGCAGTTCATTTCTAACCCCGGTGCACACAAGAAAACGCACACACACACACACACACACACCAACTGCAACGATTTACTCTCTGTTTTCACATCCTCCCTCTCATCTCTCTTTCCCTCCCTCTGTCTCAGCTGATCATCTAGGTGTATATTTTTATACAATTTGTCATATTTATTGCGTAGCATCATAATAATAACAGCACCTAGTGTTAGGGTATTAAAAGTGTCAGTGTATAAGATCTGTCTCCGTTTACTGTAATGAGATAGATCGCTGACACAGTGACAAGACTGATGCTACCTTAAAGGAAAAAGAAATCTTCCTTTTAATGCAATATTAACAACACTGCTCTCATTTTCAGTTTGTTACTTCATCTCATTATTTGACTCCCTGCATTCACACGTTTAACTCGACACAGATAAAAAGCAGTCTGAGCCTGTCTTTTTTTTCATGTTTAGTCTTCACTTTGGTGATTAGTTAACATCGCTAAATGTCAGGGTAATCAGTAGAACAGAGACAATAATCAGTAAAACATCAATAAAAATCACTTAAGCGCTTGCCAAACGGTACACGAAGCCATGTTTGTTGTGTAGTCTTTCAAATAAAAGCCTTAGAGAATTGGAAAACTTGACTGGAACTGACTTCTTTTTTCATTTAGCTGAAAAATTGCTGCAACCAACTTATAGCCACGGTGAGATGTCATCGGCCATGGCGGCCAATTACAGTTTTTCTTGATTGCTTTGATGCAGCAGTCAACTCAAACTCCACATTTTCAAAACAGTTAACACACAGGCCGAAACAGTGGCACCCATGGTCTAAATCAGTGGTTCCCAACCTGGGGTCCGGGCACCCCTCAGGGGGGCGGCAAAGATCACAGGGGGTGCGCAAGTCTTTATCTGGTTTGAGGGTGAGGTAAAAAAAAAATATTTGCACATGTTAAACAAATTATGATAATACACTAGAATATATAATGTATACAAAAGTCTGTGTGTATATATATATATACATATATATCTCCTTACCTGATGCCCGAACCACCTCAACTGGGTCCTTTCGACGCGAAGGAGCAGCGGCTCTACTCCGAGCTCCTCACGGATGACTGAGCTTCTCACCATATCTCTAAGGGAGACGCCAGCTACCCTCCTGAGGAAACCCATTTCGGCCACTTGTACCCTGGATCTCGTTCTTTCGGTCATCACCCAGCCTTCATGACCATAGGTGAGGATAGGAACGAAAACTGACCGGTAGATTGAGAGCTTTGCCTTCTGGCTCAGCTCTCTTTTCGTCACAACGGTGCGATAAATTAAATGTAATACTGCACCCGCTGCGCCGATTCTCCGACCAATCTCCAGCTCCATTGTCCCCTCCCCCCCACTCGTGAACAAGACCCCAAGGTACTTGAACTCCTTCACTTGGGGTAAGGACTCATTCCCTACCTGGAGAAGGTACTCCATCGGTTTCCTGCTGAGAACCATGGCCTCCGATTTAGAGGTGCCGATCCTCATCCCAGCCGCTTCACACTCGGCTGCGAACCGATCCAGTGAGTGCTGAAGGTCACAGGCCGATGATGCCATCAGGACCACATCATCTGCAAAAAGCAGCGATGAGATCCCCAGCCCACCGAACTGCAACCCCTCTCCACCCCGACTACGCCTCGAAATCCTGTCCATAAATACTACAAACAGGATTGGTGACAAAGTGCAGCCCTGGCGGAGGCCAACCCACACCTGAAACGAGTCCGACTTACTGCCGAGAACCCGGACACAGCTCTCGCTTTGGTCGTACAGAGATTGGATAGCCCTGAGAAGGGACCCCCTCACCCCATACTCCCGCAGCACCTCCCACAGTATCTCCCGGGGGACCCAGTCATACGCCTTCTCCAGATCCACAAAGCACATGTAGACCGGTTGGGCATACTCCCAGGCTCCCTCCAGGATCCTTGCGAGAGTAAAGATCTGGTCAATTGTTTCACGACCAGGATGGAATCCGCATTGTTCCTCTTCAACCCGAGGTTCGACTATCGGCCAAACCCTCCTTTCCAGCACCTTGCGGAGGTGTGAGTTGAAAGTCTGTCGGACAGGGGCCTCTTCCAGACGTTCCCAATTTACCCGCACTACCCGTTTGGGCTTACCAGGTCTGTCCAGCGTCTTCCCCCACCCCCTGACCCAACTCACGGCTCATCGGTTGACAGCTCCGCCCCTCTCTTCACCTGAGTGTCCAAAACATACAGCCTCAGATCAGATGAAACGATTATAAAATCGATCATTGACCTTCGGCCTAGGGTGCTCTGGTACCAAGTACACTTATGAGCATCCCTATGTTCGAATATGGTGTTCGTTATAGACAATCCATGACTAGCACAGAAGTCCAACAACAGACAACCACTCTGGTTTAGATCAGGGAGGCCGTTCCTCCCAATCACGCCTCTCCATGTATCTCCCTCGTTACCCACGTGCGCGTTGAAGTCCCCCAGCAGAACTATGGAGTCCCCCCCTGGAGCCCCATACAGGACTCCATTCAAGGTCTCCAAGAAGGCCGAATACTCCGAACTCTTGGTTAGTGCATATGCACAAACAACAGTCAGAGATTTTCCCCCCACAACCCGCAGGAGTAGGGAGGCGACCCTCTCGTCCACCGGGGTAAACTCCAACGTAGCGGCGCTCTGCCGGGGGCTTGTGAGTATCCCCACACCCGCCCGGCGCCTCACACCCATCAGTGCAGATGGACAATGACCCGAAGCATACTGCGAAAGCAACCAAAGAGTTTTTTTAAGGGAAAGAAGTGGAATGTTATGCAATGGCCAAGTCAGTCACCTGACCTGAATCCGATTGAGCATGCATTTCACTTGCTGAAGACAAAGCTGAAGGGAAAATGCCCCAAGAACAAGCAGGAACTGAAGACAGTTGCAGTAGAGGCCTGGCAGAGCATCACCAGGGATGATACGCAGCGTCTGGTGATGTCTATGCCTTCCAGACTTCAGGCTGTAATTGAATGCAAAGGATTTGCAACCAAGTATTAAAAAGTGAAAGTTTGATTTATGATTGTTAATCTGTCCCATTACTTTTGGTCCCTTAAAAAGTGGGAGGCACATATACAAACTGTTGTAATTCCTACACCGTTCACCTGATTTGGATGTAAATACCCTCAAATTAAAGCTGAAAGTCTGCAGTTAAAGCACATCTTGTTCGTTTCATTTCAACTCCATTGTGGTGGTGTATAGAGCCAAAAAGATTATAATTGTGTCGATGTCCCAATATTTATGGACCTGACTGTATATATATATATATATATATATAATTGAAGCTAATTGAAGATTTGTGTGTAGGAGTGTCAAACGTGCTTCAGTGATGTCATACGGATGATTCTAATAGTTAGAAACAGATGGTTTTGCTTTCATCATCTGCAGAGTTCCTATGTTTGCTCCAAATCAACATTGTATGGGTAAATAAACAGTCCCTTGTGTATGTTTCCATGTGAATGATGGAGCAGCGTTACATCATCAGCAACCAATGTTTACATGTTTCACTTATCACTACCACACATTTGGCTTCTTCCAATGTTTTCATAAGCTAAGTTTCCATCCAATTTCCATCCAAAACTTATTCATGTGAATAAAGCCTGTCAAAGTGTTTTTCCATCCAACGGCTTTAAAACAAGTAAAAACCTGTGCATAATGACGTCACATGCTGTTTTGCAATCAAATTGGTATATCGAATTGATTTTAGACATCTGAAGGTGTTTCCATTCATTTTCGCACTGAATCGCACAACATTCAAGCAAACAAGTTTTGCTAGACAAAATGGATCGTGCCACCAACAAATGATCAATATTGCACAAGTTGTGATAGTGCTTATGTGCCAGCTGATAGCGACATATCAAGCTATAATAAGAAAACAACGACGCTATCAACATATTGCTATGATGATGCAGATGCAAATGCACGTAAATGCCTGACGACAACGGAGGCGGCCTGTGGTGTGGGAACGACAGCGCTCCAAACTGTTCTGGGAGATCGTGGTTCAGAGACACTTCATGGAAACCCTTTGGTTGAAGCATTTTTGGATGACCAAGACAACATTTGACCTGTTGTGTAAGTTTTTTGGGCCCGTCCCTTTCCCCAGATGTCGCAAGCTATTGCCCTCCGGTTCCAACCGAGAAGCGTATCGCCATTGCGCTCTACAAACTGGCTCCATGCGCAGAGTACAGAGTGGTAGGCGAAACGTTTGGAGTCAGAAAAACCACCGTGCACCGGTGTGTTTACGCCATGTGCAATGCCATACGAACGAGGATGATGCGAAGGTATTTATACAGTCAGGTCCATAAATATTGGGACATCGACACAATTATAATCTTTTTGGCTCTATACACCACCACAATGGAGTTGAAATGAAACGAACAAGATGTGCTTTAACTGCAGACTTTCAGCTTTAATTTGAGGGTATTTACATCCAAATCAGGTGAACGGTGTAGGAATTACAACAGTTTGTATATGTGCCTCCCACTTTTTAAGGGACCAAAAGTAATGGGACAGATTAACAATCATAAATCAAACTTTCACTTTTTAATACTTGGTTGCAAATCCTTTGCATTCAATTACAGCCTGAAGTCTGGAACGCATAGACATCACCAGACGCTGGGTTTCATCCCTGGTGATGCTCTGCCAGGCCTCTACTGCAACTGTCTTCAGTTCCTGCTTGTTCTTGGGGCATTTTCCCTTCAGTTTTGTCTTCAGCAAGTGAAATGCATGCTCAATCGGATTCAGGTCAGGTGATTGACTTGGCCATTGCATAACATTCCACTTCTTTCCCTTAAAAAACTCTTTGGTTGCTTTCGCAGTATGCTTCGGGTCATTGTCCATCTGCACTGTGAAGCGCCGTCCAATGAGTTCTGAAGCATTTGGCTGAATATGAGCAGATAATATTGCCCGAAACACTTCAGAATTCATCCTGCTGCTTTTGTCAGCAGTCACATCATCAATAAATACAAGAGAACCAGTTCCATTGGCAGCCATACATGCCCACGCTCATGACACTACCACCACCATACTTCACTGATGAGGTGGTATGCTTTGGATCATGAGCAGTTCTTTTCCTTCTTCATACTCTTCTCTTCCCATCACTCTGGTACAAGTTGATCTTTGTCTCATCTGTCCATAGGATGTTGTTCCAGAAATGTGAAGGCTTTTTTAGATGTTGTTTGGCAAACTCTAATCTGGCCTTCCTGTTTTTGAGGCTCACCAATGGTTTACATCTTGTAGTGAACCCTCTGTATTCACTCTGGTGAAGTCTTCTTGATTGTTGACTTTGACACACATACACCTACCTCCTGGAGAGTGTTCTTGATCTGGCCAACTGTTGTGAAGGGTGTTTTCTTCACCAGGGAAAGTATTCTTCGGTCATCCACCACAGTTGTTTTCCGTGGTCTTCCGGGTCTTTTTGGTGTTGCTGAGCTCACCGGTGCGTTCTTTCTTTTTAAGAATGTTCCAAACAGTTGATTTGGCCACACCTAATGTTTTTTGCTATCTCTCTGATGGGTTTGTTTAGATTTTTCAGCCTAATGATGGCTTGCTTCACTGATAGTGACAGCTCTTTGGATCTCATATTGAGAGTTGACAGCAACAGATTCCAAATGCAAATAGCACACTTGAAATGAACTCTGGACCTTTTATCTGCTCCTTGTAAATGGGATAATGAGGGAATAACACACACCTGGCCATGGAACAGCTGAGCAGCCAGTTGTCCCATTACTTTTGGTCCCTTAAAAAGTGGGAGGCACATATACAAACTGTTGTAATTCCTACATCGTTCACCTGATTTGGATGTAAATACCCTCAAATTAAAGCTGAAAGTCTGCAGTTAAAGCACATCTTGTTCGTTTCATTTCAACTCCATTGTGGTGGTGTATAGAGCCAAAAAGATTAGAATTGTGTCGATGTCCCAATATTTATGGACCTGACTGTACCTACCTGGAGTGGATGAGCCGCATGATATCTCGCTGCCTAACTCCAGAGCACACCTTGTGCCACAGGTGTATGGCGCAATAGATGGGACTCACGTCCTGATTAGACCCCCTGCTGAAGGCTACAGGGATTTTGTCAATAGAAAGGGCTGGCCATCAATCGTACTACAGGCTGTGGTAGACGATCGTTGCATCATAAGGGACATTTGTGTCGCCACTCCCGGTAGTGCGTCTCCTTGTTCGTCCACTTCCATCTGTCTTTGTTGACACCCGCCATGTGTGCAAACAGAGTGGAAATACTGGGCGGAAATGAACTAAAACCTCTTCTTCGTTTTGTGGCTGGTTGCAACCATAAAATGACTGTGGTAAATTAAGTTGCAGCACTGCGTTGCCGATGTGTGGAGAAGGAACTTCGTTGACACTGTTCTTGATTCTAAAAAGGTTTATTACATCAAAGATTCCAGCATCAATTTACAAGCTTCTGCAGGAGCTCGGAGAGACGACCAAACCCAATCTTCAAATATTGTCGCTCTACCGTTCTGCAGTTATCACACGATATATATTCTGTGCATTTTAGTGGGAGGGTGCATGTATGAGTTGAGATAAAGGTCAGCCTCAAGTGTCCTATATATGCACCAGGATGAACAGAGTCACTTTTGTGCTGTATATCGATCAAGATAAAATCCGATGAGACCGAACGTATTTCCTTTGAGTCGATATTCATGAAATTCAATCAAATTTGACTGTTTCCATAAGGCATTTTTCATTTGATATCACTTAATTCGGATAAAAACATGTGGATGGAAACATAGCTATAGACAACAGCTCAGCGATGTGGTTTCTACAATAAATGCCTGTGGTTGAAAACCCTCACGATAGTACAGTGTTTCCCACAGATTAGAAAGCAATTTGTGGCGGGGGGGACACGTGCCTTTTTCTGTCGCGGAAAATCCTTTTCAATACTCATCTGTACGGTGGCCGACAGGGGCAAACGCCCTGCAACTTAAGAAAACACACGCAAATAGACAAAACACAAGCAAATTAAGAAAACAACTTCATTAGTTTGACAACACATGCGCAGCATTCAGCAAACGCGCTGCAAACACAACCATGTGGGGTCGTAAATCCAGCTGTTCCACCAGCTGCTCCCTCTAGAGGTCTGGAGAACTTCCGTTGTGTAATCTGGATGCTGCGGTTTTTTTTTGCATTTGTTTTCTGGGTTTGTGTGCTTTTCTTTTTGCATCGTTATTCATTTGCAGCGCGTTTATGTATTTAGTTGTGTTGTGTGTATTTGCAGTGCATTTGCTGAATGCTGCGCATGTGTTGTCAAACTAATGAAGATGTTTTCTTAATTTGCTTGTGTTTTGTGACTAGCTGTTAGCCAATCAGAGTCAAGCAGCTTAGCTCATTGAATATTAATGAGAACTGGCACAAATCGAGCTGAGTCTTCCTGCAGGCTTTCTATACCACACTAGAATGGCTTGAAAAAAGGTAACTAACGCATTTTTTTTTTCACAAAAAATGTTACAGAGTCCATGGCAGAACGTTTTACCACAAAGTAATGAAATACATGTGGCAGGGCACCTTTAACTAGCTTGTTTCAAGTTTCCCTCCAGGCTTTAAGACTAAGGACAATGATAAGGTTCAATGAAACCAATATTCATTTATTTATATGGCTGTAAAAAAAAATCAAAATAAAAAAAAGATCCCCTCAGAAGCGCCAGTAGATATCTGGGTCCTCAAAATGGTCAGAAACTGGTTGTTTGGGTAATATGGTAACACACACAAAAAAGATCCCTTTACAACTGTGGTTTCTGCACAGAAAAGCCACTACATATTTAGCTATGTATAAAACATATCAAGAAAACTAAGGTTTATTTATTGATATTAATCCTGCAAAGACAAGGGTTACACAGGTTCACAGTTAAGTCTTTTATTGAATCAAGCAGCTTGTTCTGACTACATAACAATAGCCACCAAACACATTTTTAAGGTTTGCATCTACTCAGACAATGGTAACCCAATTGAATGGAATGATAATGACACACTGAACACACTTGTTTGGGCTGGTGAACCGGCCAAAGAGTAGTACATACCTGCAAACTAGTCGCTTTTCGGCGAAAATTGCCGTTTTGAATTGGGTCCGAGACCCGGTGCTAATACGGCACCGGTGCCTTAACGACCGCTATCTACCGGAGCGAATAGCAACCCGGATTTCGGTGCCTTATTTAGGTGCCACTTAAATGCCTGCGCTTCTCTCTGATGCTCGAAAACGGAAGTTAGAGGGAACTGAAACATTGCCGCACGGGACGCTAGTCAACACGACACTTAGCAGCAGCTAACGTTAGCCTACCGTTAGCTAGCAGCTGGAGTAAACACGGTTAAAATGCTGACAGCTAAACGGAGTAAAGTGTGACTGTATGCCTCGCCTCGCCAGCCTCGTGGTGCATTCAAAGTTATTGCAAAATACATTTTTCCCATCCAGTGGTTCTTTTCGCCGTTTTGTGCTCCTTTTGTTTTTTTTAGATCAACTTTTTATTGTTTTATAATTTTGAACATACAGAACAGACAAATACAATTGAACAAGGTGCTCCTTTTTAAAAAAATATATAATATAATATATTTATAAATAAATCTTTCGGTTCAGGCACAGTTTTAAAAGTATCATATCATGTTTATAAGAGCATTAAAATGAGAAAAAATAATGGGAGAAAAAGAAATCAAGGGACATTTAGAATAGATAAAAAAGTGTGATTAATTGCGAGTTAACTATGAGATTAATGTGATTAAACGCGATTAAATATTTTAATCGTTTGACAGCACTAGCATTTACAATGGAAGACGCATAGGTGGCTAGTTAATATGTAGAAAATATTTTTCGAGTGGTAAAACATGAATAAAACAGCTGGTAACTAAATACAACCATTGCCAAATTAACTTCAGACAATTATTATATCTAACCAAACAAACTGGGTCAACTTTTAAGTGCTTTTCAAGTAGTTAACTCTATATTGTCCACAAGCATTCACAAACATGTTACCTCATTGGAAATCCTCCGTTGTTGTGAGAAATTTCCCATAATGCTGCGCTACAACTACTAGAAGCAGGTACGGCTTTTAACAGTAGATGGCGAAGTTGTGCCAATTTAGTAGAATTTAACCTGAACCCATTCAAATATGTTACATACACCCCCCTTAAATTCTGCTAAAGTGGGGTACAATAAATGAGGGAAACAATACAAGATGAGATTTACAAAACTCACAAAAAGGCACATAAGTTGTATGACGATAAGAGCGTTACTTAGTTTAAGTCAGTCGGAGACTTTCCTTCTGGAATAAAGTCAGGAAGGGTGGGCCAATCCCCTTACCAACCCAGACATAAAAGATTCCGTTTACACCTCTCGTATGATATACATTACTCCTAATACTATAATACTTCAGGTCAATATATATAAAAAAAAAACTTTCACAACATCCAGCACTCTACTCAGAAAACATGTTCCTCACAAAGGAAAACAGAGAATCAAACTGTTGACGCTGAGTCATCTACAATGTGCTCGTTAATTTCACAAATAAGGCGAGCTGGGGGTTTTACATGTCTACCTGCCCTAGTGAAAAGTGGCGGTGGCTGTGTGCACACTACATCAGCCTGTGCAAATGCACCTGGTTGTGTGTCAGGTGAATATTAAGGGGAGGGGACTAGTGTGTCAGTAGCATGTTCAGGGGAGGAGACTGTCGTGTTAGCTGTACGTTCAGGGGAGAGGACTTGAACTACTGCTGAGGGTGAGGAGGGTGGGGAGGGTGCAACCTGGTGTGCCACACCTTCAGCAGAAAACTCGGGAGAAGGCAACTGTGCAGCATAAACTGATGAACCAGAGGCATTTAAATCCTCATTTGCATTTGGGGCTACAGTCACTTCACTCTCAGAGGGCAGATCACTTACAGCCACAACTGGAAGACCATCAAACATGTTGATAGCAGCATCACCATCATCCATTTGCATCAGCCAGTTAATTGTCTTTGTCTCACTGTCCTGTACATCAGTGGGGACCACAAGGTCAGACTGGTCACTACCAGCAACAGATAGGCAACTTGACTCCAAGGCATTGTCACTCCCAGCAGGGAGAAAACTCACGGGAAGTAAAGGTTTCTGTGAACAACTTTTTCTGGCAAACGCCACTGGTCTGGCAATTTTCCCATCAGGTGGCAACTGTGAGAGGACGGCTCCTAGGCCATCAAAGGAGGCGTCAACTGCAAGGATTTACTAATATTATTGCAACAGTTGTAGCATTATGAGGTTTTCTTGTCCGGTGATTGTTTTAATACAAAGTGGTTATATTGTTGTGGTTTTTATTTCTAGCTGTTATTTTGGAGCACTGCTGGTAGCCTCTGTGCTGGGGGTGTTGAGCAATAACAGGAAGAACGCATCGTCTCAAACTGTTAACAGCGTTTTCTGTGCTTGTGAACTTCCAAGAACAACCAGCAAGAATGTTCTCCCCAAGAACACAAGTGCATTCTTTGCATTCTTGAGATTGAGAAACACCCTGTGTGAACAGCTAGCACGCTCTGTCTCGCTGGAAATCTTTCGTTGCTGTGAGGAATTTCCCATCTCTACAACCTAATTTTCTCTGTGCAAAACTTTGACACTTACTTTAGCAAAGCAATATACATGAATAATAAATGTAATTGAAATAAATAAACAAAATTGAAGCATAATGCTGCGCCAAAACTACTCGAAGCAGGTACGGCTTTTAACAGTAGATGGCGGAGTTGTACCATTATTATTGGTATTATTAGTTATTATTGTGTGTATATCTGTGTCTTCTACTTTTCCTCTTGTCCCTTGCTGCTGCAACAGTGTGAATTTCCCCATTGTGGGATTAATAAATTATTTTAAATCTTGAAATCTAGACCCTACGACATAATCCAAAAGGGATTTAAGGCACATTAAACTTTTTGATGAATTTGTTTAGTTAGTTGCTTATTGATAAGGGATGAAGACAGGGGCGTCGGACTGGGGGGAAAAGGGGGACTGACTACCCAGGGCCCTCATGTGAGGAGGGCCCAAAAATATGCTAGAATGAATAGCTGTGGATGCGGGGAGGGACCCATAGAAAATGCCTTCCTACAGGGCCCAGAATTTGGTGCTACGCCCCTGGATGAAGGTTTCCCCTTCCTACATGGTAATCGAAGGTAGACAGGTCAAGGTGAGTGTTGACCTACTGAGGGTTTGAAGGGCCTCAGGGTGAATAAATACAAAGCTAAGTGTTGACCTGTATTAACATCAGTGTCCTTGCTAAATGTTGTTGGTATGTTCAGGTTAAGATAGATAACTGTTGTCAAGTCCCAACTCTGAAGACTAGACAGCATACTGTCACAGTAACATGCACTTAGAAACAAACCTTGCTTTGACTGACACTGTAACGTTACCAAATGAACTACACCAGCCATTGTCTGGTGGCAAGTTATCTAATAGCTACTGTCTACTGTCAATGTTTTTTTAAAAACCTGAACAGGTGGTGACAGTTGTGGTTTCTAGACAGTTTATCACACAGCTGCTGTGGGTGATAGATAAGTGTCAAACTGCAATATAAGACAAAAGACAAAAAACAACTTAACCCTCGTTTACTAGCTAACATTAGCTAACGTCATTTGCTCAACAGATTTGGGGCATGTAAACGCTATCGAGTGTGATAATTAAGCTAATGTTTCACTTTAAATCACAGATAACGTTAGCTAGCTAAATATTAAACTGTGTTCAGATTCTCTTGAACACGTATTGTACCTTAGGCATTTTAAACTACATGAATTGTAATTCTGGAGAGCTAGTAACATTAGCCTACTGTCTTGTTTAGCTAACAAGCAAACGGCTAGACCAGGCTAATCCATTTTGACTTGAATTTCTTTCTTTTTTTTAAGATAATACGTTTTTAATTTTTTGTCATTTACTGTAATTAAAACCAAGACAATTAATGACAGTCGGTGACAACTACAGTTGGAGTTTGTAAAAACAAATATCTGACACAATTGTGTTGATGTTTTGATGTAATGCTAAGGATTTAAAGCAATGTTAAGGCCAGACTGATTGTTTGAGTCAGTTGAGAACATAGAGGAAAGTGTTAAGACAATATATGCTATGTTATTATGTGCTAACTTGTTCATTTTAGGGTGGATGTAAACAATAGTTGTAGGTTAATATAATGGTATTTATCTTGCTAACATTAGCTGTAATGGTAAGCACACATTTGGATATATCACAGATTATAGGCCTATGTAGCATTCAGATTTAGCATGCTAGCACATTTAGCATACAGTTAACATGTTAGCATGGTGTTTTACATAATGTTAGCTAAACAGCAACGAACAGCCTCAGATAAGTTGCTGTTAGCCTACCTCTCTTAGTTATGCTATTATAGTTCTAGACTACAGGGGAAGTTCCTTCCTTCCTGTGACACACTGAGCTGCTATCTTCTCTCTCTTTCCATTTGTTTCCATTTGTGTGCATCCTTGCCCCAGAAATGCTTGTTACTAACCTAGCTCTGGGGAGTTTACTCCCCGGAGTCCTTATGTTTCTTTTCCCGCCCAGAATATTCCCTTGGATTAGGGTGGCACCACAATCTTGGTTGGAGCTGTCAGTGTGGTCTTGCTACGCCTGCCCATGCTGTGCTGTGCCATGCTACATCCTGTAACGCCTTCAGTGCCCTGTTATGACATGAACTACTACGACTACCATTTGTAGTCACTGTTCCATTATCTTTCTGACTATCATTGCCACTGTTCAGCACATCCCCAACCGACACCGTCAGACACCGCCTACCAAGAGCTGGGTCTGTCCGAGGTTTCTTCCTAAAAGGGAGTTTTTCCTCGCCACTGTCGCATTAGCCACTGCTAATGCTTGCTCTTCTTACTGGAATTGTTGGGTCTTTGTAAATTATAGAGTGTGGTCTAGACCTACTCTATATGTAAAGTGTCTCGAGATAACTCGTGTTATGATTTGATACTATAAATAAAATTGAATTGAATTGTTAGCAGGCTAAAATAATAGTAGATAGAAATACTTTGTATTCTGCCTGTTAAACAGTGTGTTGTCTTTGTCAATTTTCAAACATACACTGTTTTCAGAAAGTATTTAGTTTCCTTCCCCTTTTTCAGATATTGTGAGTTGGAGCCTCATGCTAAAATAGTTTGAACTTAAGATTTTTATCTCATTAGTCTACACTCAAAACCCCATCATGAAAACTTCGACATCAAAGCAAAACAGGATTTTAGATTTAATGTTTATTAAAATGAAAAAACCTGATGTTTTCAGACTCTTTGCTATGGAACTTGAAATTCTGCTCAGGTGCCTCCCGTGTCTCTTAATCAACTTTAAGATGTTCACCTTGATTGGAGTCCACTTGTGGTCAATTCATTTGATTGGACATGGTTTGGAAAGGTACACACCTTTTTATATGAGGCTAGAATTATTTTTTTTGCTCTATTGTAGGTTCCCAGGAGCGGAGTGGCCTCCATAATTCTTCAATGGAGGACTCTTCCTAGAGATTATCAGGTGAGTTTCTGGAGTAAAAGGTGTCAAAAGCATTCTGCATCTGTTGTTTGACAGATTGAAACACAGAAACGTGAGGTTATGGCCGCGTTTAATCATTTACTTATCTATTGCTCACTCCTAGTCCAGAGGTCACTTCTGTGAAATTATCTCCCTTTTTCTACAAGTAGAGTGTTTCCTTTTATCTATCTATCTATCGGCTATCTGTCTTTCTGTCTGTGTGCTGTGACATTGAGTGACTGCCACTTTCATTGGAACCATGGGTTTTGTAAAGGAGTTGCAGAAAAAGAAGATAATTGTGAGTATCGGCTTTGGTTCTGAATTGAAGGTAATGGGCGAAAGCCACGATGCACAGTCAGAAGCCTTTTTTTTTGTTTTGACAGTGATACAAGTTTAGGAGTTTAATATAATCCAGAATCTGCTTTGGTAGATATAGTTTATTTAACCTCTTTGGAAGTTTTGGTGAGCACACTACTCTCTTTTTCATTGGATATTACTATATAATGCAAAATGTGGTATCATGGGCACATATGGGAAGAACACCAAACCTTGGCAGAGTGATTGTAATGGACCACTCTTTGGATTCATATTGGATCCACACTATCATGAGGAGTGATTTCAATGGGTTTCACCAATGTAGAGAATGCTTTTAAATATAATAAGATGGCTTAAGGGAAATATAGCATATTATGAGATATGTATTTGTCACTCTTAGGTTATTGCACACTGAGTCCGAAATTTTCGTATGCGTTTTTTTCACATCTATCTTCCTAAATATTCCTCACGAAAAAATTAGCACAACAAAAAAAAATGTGAAACTGTTGTCGCTCTCTCTCCTTTTCCCCCCACTCCATCCCTCGCTTCTCTCCGTTGACAGTAACGTTACTTGCGTTTGGCACCCCGGCTACCTGAAAGAGTGGTTGCGCTGCCCTCGCTCTCTGTCTCCATCCCTACAATGCTGGTCTCCTTTTACCTGTATGTGTTCTCATATTCCTCTCTTCCCTTCTCCTCCTCCTCATCATCATCCAACCTGTTGACAGTGGACTATCTGAGTTATGAAATGATACGTTGCAAACTGCAAGCATCTTTCTGTGGTGCATTTCTGCATATAGGCGCCTTGTCCTCCTGTTTCCATAACGTTCAACAATTCAAGCAAATGGACCATTTAGATTTGTTAGACATTGCTTAAGAGTCTAACAAAGTGTGGACCATAAATTCAAATCAGTGGTCTCAGTAATTCCTTTAGTGGACAGCCTTTTAAAGGGGAACAACACTCTTTGACATTGGCCCAGTATTAAGCGAGATCGCTTGTTTCAACTCTAGCTAATCCAGTCAATAAAACGGTTAAAGGATAACTAACGTTTTTTTCAACCTGGAAAACCCTATTTTCCTGTGTTTATGTGTCTACGTGACTGATGGGAACAACAATATTTGACATTGGTCCAGTATTAAGCGAGATCGCTGCAGTCGAGTTAAGATGTCAAATAAACTATTTAGTTTAGTTGTCAAAAAGACAACCAGAAAAACAACTCATTTTACGTTTGATTTAAGTTCATCACTCACATAACTTGCCCAAAAAAATTGATTTATCTACTTTCCCGGAATTTCTCTCCAACTTTTTATGACTAGATGTGCCAAAAAGGCTTTAACAGTTATTTCTATGTTCAAAGAAACAAATAAATAAATACATTTTAAAGTGTTTTTATATTCATACATATACATTTTGATATTACATGTAATCCATATGTTTGAGTTGCCCTCTGGGTTGTAAAAGGAGCATATTTGTCTCATCTGATCGATAATCAAAATAACAACCAGTTATTTTTTTTAATGGTTTTTATTTCTGTGGTGTTTATAAAAAAATGTACATTCCCCATTTTTGTTTGTTGTTGTTGTTGTTGTTTTAACTGCATTCAGTTCATCCAGCTGTAAAGTGTACTTCATCACTTCCCATTCACGTTTACAAAGACGTTATCAATTGTAAAACTGGGATTTTAAATTGCTTTTCTACGTGACACAAAACGTCCGTGACCTACGCCCATGTTTTCATGGCTTTATGTTCACGTTTGACTTCGGAATCCTCAGACAAAAGCTCAAAGAACAGAATGACATTTACACCAAAGTCTTTTTCCAAAAGGGGCGGCTCCACACACACACACGGTAACTGTCCCGTCACATTCGCACGCCACCATGAATGGAAGAGCATTCTGGATTAAATAACACCTGGCAGCCGACGCACTTGTCTTTACAAGCAGCCCCTATCTTTTTTTTGTCCAGCTGTCCTGCTGTATTGTCCTTCAATTAAAGAGCAGTCTGGAAGAGATGATATCAAATCATGCAGCGTAGATCAGCAAAAATGTCAAAGATTGTTGTTTCCATCAGTCACTTAGACACAAAAACATAGGTTGAAAAAAACGGTAGTAACCCTTTAACCGTTTTATTGACTGGATCAGCTAGAGTTGAAACAGTCCATTTTTAAAATGGTTTGCATTTCTCAGTTCTATGTAAGAGCAACACAGAAACTGTAAACTGCAATGGGATCATGTTCTTACAGCAAAAGAATGTGAAGGGTATGCCAACAGAAAGTTTGTACAGCAACTTCACACATTTGTTATCTAACATGTCATCAAATGTGAATGACACTGATGGCGAATGTGTTTGCTTTTACTTTGGCTGCCATTCACCTATTTCTCGAATTAGAAGAATTAGAGATTGACCTTTTAGCTTCGGTTTTGGTTGCAGAAACAAACTAGTTTTGCAAAAAGAAAGTTTTAGGGTTATCAAACATGTCTGGTCTTGTAAGAGGATTCAGAGGAAATCCAGGACTTCTCAGCCCCTCCCTCCCTTTCTGCTAAAGCCCAAACGGTCTTCTAAGCCCCTTCTGAGGGAGAATGAATGCGTGTGTATGAGCAGTGATTAGGCAGTTAGGGTCAGTTTCAGGAAATATGACAGAAAGTTAGTTTTACAAGTCTTACCTACTGCACCTTTAAGGGAATCTATTTGTGTTTGTGTGTCACAGATAGGTGCCTTGGCTGTATCGATTGTGATCCTAATCCTCGGTCTTGGACTTGGTCTCGGATTGGACTTGCAGAAATGTCGAACCAAAGGTGTGGTCAGACACATACATTTCTCTGCACTCACAAAAAATGTTTCACTGAACTGAAGAATCCGTTTTCCACGCGTTAAAACAAACTGTCACCTCCTTGCTCAGACTCATATATTTCACAGGAATTATTGTTTATCTTCACTACGGCAACCATGTGTCTACCCTCTGCTCTTCCCTTTCATACTGACACCACTTAACTATATCATTTGTGAAATGGTATGATACATGTTTCAGTCACATTTAATGAGCCCTTTGCATACAATGACCACGTAGCGGTGTATAATAGTTGCTGAGTGAAGCCAGATGCTTGCCCTTACCTCAGATTGTTGCGATTTCTCCGTGTGGTGTCTTAGACATTACACAGTGAAGCCACATTTGACTTCTAATGATCATTACAAACATTTTTACACGTGGAAAACACCTCTAACTTTGTCACGAATAGCCTACCGTTCTCAAGACCCGCATCCTGTTTTATCATCATGCAATCTGGTTTGTCATAATAGCAGAGAGGTGAGTGGCGTGCTTAGTTGTCAGCCATGCATGTGTTTCGGCAGCTGTTTACTAAGCACAGTATTGGACAAAGCAGCGCATGCCCTGGCGGGGTTCACTTAAAGACAGTATCTTCAAGTTCAGACAGTAACTTCAACGCTCAGTAGACCATTTTTATCCAGCGGTCTGCTCATTCCTGTGGCTTTAATTCTCTGGTCGTCCTGCTGGGGTACAGACAGTGTTGACGCATACAGGGAACATTCTGTCTTGAAGAAAAAGAGGTTTTGGCTCTGCATACGTTTCCGAATGTCTAAGCAGCTAGCAACATTTTTCTTGTTGATTCACCATTTTCTCATTCTTATCATCAAGAGCACTTTCTTTTCTGCTTACAATAATCATACCAGTGAGCTGAGTCAAAGTTGAGGCATTCCACTGTGGAAGTTGATTTGGGTATAACCATTTTTATAAGTGTAGATAAAGCCGAGAGGTTACGCAGCCAAACACTATTACACTGTGTCATGAATCAAGGTGCAGTGCACAACATGCAGTCCAGTTGCACCTTGCACTGTTCACCGAGGGAATGGTGGACAACGACGGGCCAATTTGTAGCTAAAGGTGTGTTGTGGGGCTCCAGGAGCTAATAGAAACAGGGTTGTGTCACATGTCACAGGTCATCATTGTCGGTCTGTTTGCAGCAACAAACAAACAAACAAAGACAAAGAGAAAAAATACATATATGGTATCAGAAACAAGGCATCAAGATGTATAGTGATATAAAGTTGTTGTACAAGTTTTATAGACAGGTACAGTTAATTATGTAGTAAGAAGACTGTTGTCATGAGGGAAAGGTTTGTCCTCCCTTTACTGTGGACATTTTGACTCACTTGTTTTTGCCTGTTCAATCTAAAACCAGTTGATACATGCATGATGGCTCCAGGTGTGTGCTGTTTTTTTATTCCACACCTGTTTCATTGAGAGACGTCCTTCAAATCTTGTTAAACCTGAATGTTGAATTTGAAGAACATGTGTGGTAGTTACTCATAGGTTAGAGACATTGCTTTGTCATGGTGAGCCCACATCCTCGAGGCTTTTTCAGTTTTGGCAGCAGAGCAGAATCAGCGGATGATTCACACCTTGATGTCGCATGGCAATCTCACGTCACATCAGATGAGAGATGTGTCACTCAAAATGTGACAGATGAGGTGTCCCTTGTGACAAGGCAAGAAATTATGACTACACACAGAGAAGACTGAGTGATATTAAAATCCAGGACCATCCGCGTGACATGTACGTACTGAACACATGACAAGTTTCTTTTAAAAACAAAAAAAGTCACATCATGGGTTAGGGTAGGTGTGATGAGCTCAGGCTTCAGCCTACACACTTTCAGTCCTGCTTTGTTTCTTGTGTGTGTATATATATATATATATATATATATATATATATATATATATATATATATATATATATATATTGCCGTTTTGAATGGGTCCGAGACCCGGTGCTAATACGGCACCGGTGCCTTAACGACCGCTATCTACCGGACCGAATAGCAACCCGGATTTCGGTGCCTTATTTAGGTGCCACTTAAATGCCTGCGCTTCTCTCTGATGCTCCGAAAACGGACGTTAGAGGGAACTGAAACATCGCCGCTAGTCAACACTACACTTAGCAGCAGGTAACGTTAGCCTACCGTTAGCATTCAAAGTTACTTATACAGATAAGAAATTCTTCGCTTACGAGGATAAGATCATTGGCAGAGGTCATTTTACACCAATGAGGACATATTTATGAATGAAGACATTGATTTTATCTAATAAAATACTTAAAACACTACACAGTGTACCTTTAATGTCTAAGTCATAACATTATCACACTAAGGCTGTCATCTCAATGAAGTAATATCATCGAATAGGATATTTCTAGAAATAGTCTGAGCTATTTTGAGAGCCTTACATTTATCATTTACATTTTGAAAATGTAAATGATATTATAACCAGCGTAGAGTTTGTATCCACGGCCGCCATTCACACGTGGATGATCTGTAGGAGAGCTGCCAAAATAACCAGACAAAACATTAACAAAGGTGTTATCCCGTCTTCCTCTTCCAGTCGTCCCCCACACGTCCTGCAGGACTCGATGCTACGAGCCCTATGATGACCAGACCCCCGGCTGCAGATGTGACCACAGCTGTAACACCAGCAACAGCTGCTGCTATGACTACCATGACATCTGCACCGTCCCCAGTGAGACACTGTTTTTTTTCTTTTGGTAACACGTTGTAACTAATCATAGCAGCACTACTAAATGGTAAATTGATAGTTAATTAAACATTAGTTAATAGTTATTTTACTGTTAACAAACAACGGACTGTTGATTTATTACTCATTTTCAAATTATTTTATCATTAGTTCAGTGTTTTTACATTAAGAAAGGTAGTTAATACTTTGTCAATGGTAAATCATTGTTTTGTAAGCCATCTATAAATTAGGGATGCACCGAATCCAGATTTTTGGGGTTCGGCCAAATACCGAATCCACTGGTTAAGATTCTGCCGAATCCGAAACCGAATACCGAATCCTACTCCCATCCTCAGTCCGTTAACACAGTAAACACATTAATTAAGTAAACAACGTCCATAGCCTCTAAAATAGTTCAATGTAACAACTTAATGTTGAAATCACACGCTCTTTTCACATCGTAGGAAAGCACATCGCTATCGCCATACAACAAATGTATGTTGAAAGCATGTTGGGTGGGTGAAATTAGAAAGCTAACGTTAGCTAACGAGCAGCAGCCGGCCGCTCCGCTACCACTGTAGGGAGACTCCGAGAGAACGGCTGACAGCCCGGGAGAGGCACTGTCTGGTTAACACAAGTTTTTAGCTGTGACTGTCCTTTCTTTGCCGTACCTGAAGTTGCTGCATTTTGGCTGCTGTCTGTAGATTCCTTCATGCACAACTCGTATTCTTTCGGATGTTTCATACGAAAATGTCTTAACAGCGGTGATGTTGTGTATTGTTTAGGGTCCTCGCCACCACGAGACAACTCGGCACTGCAAATTGAACATGTAGCTGGACTTGAATGGCCTTCTTTTGACTGAAAGTACTGCCAAACTACACTTTTTCTGCTCACCAGTTCCATTTTCACGTTCTCACAGCCTGCTGCATTGAACGCTCCACCTACGTAAACACCTTCCCGTAATCAACGGCGGCATCATTACGTCGACCAGCGTAGCGCGCGTAGTGCAAGTGTAGGGTTCAGTGGAAAAAAATTCTAAGGTTCGGCAGAAACCCAACCCCGTCAAAAAGCCCAATATTCAGCCAAATCCGAAGCCGAATCCTGGATTCGGTGCATCCCTACTATAAACATTATTTGGATGGCTATTACAGTATAAAGTTGTAACTAATGCTTATAATAATAAGTAAATGAATAATAAGTAGTTTGAAAAGCATCAAGTAACATTAATTTGGCCCCATTAAATCTTATGTTGGCAATCTATTTGATTATTTGCACACTGACAATATCAAACTAAATAACGTTTATGGATGCTTTATAAAGTCTTTATTAACCATTAACAAGGTATTATATTTATCAGATGCAACCCTATAATAGCCATCCAAATTATTTGATGGACAGTTTAAGAACAATTCCTTAATCATCAACAAATGCTTATATAATATATAACATGTTATGATGTGAGCAACAATAAACTGTTAAAATAACATACATTATAGCATAACTAATAATAACACATGGAAAACACCTCTAACTTTGTCACCAATAGCCTACATTTGTTTTATTTTGAGCTGTAAACCGACCAATATTCTTGAGAGATGCATCACATTTAAATGGGCACGTGACATTGCAAAAATCACAAACACAATCCACAAATACTTTTCACCTCTGCATTTGGTTACAAGCCAAAAATGATTACACCTTCGGGGTTGCATAGTGCAGTGTAGTACACTAACTCCATGATTGTTCACTGCAGCTGAGCAGTGGGAGTGCACGAAGCTACGCTGTGGGGAGAAGAGGCTAACGCAGAGCAGATGTCACTGCTCCGATGACTGTCTGTCTGCAGGAGACTGCTGCACAAACTACAAACATGTCTGCCACGGTGAGAATGGGAACAGAGGCGGGGAAAGAGGATGAGCGAGTGAGGTGATGGATAAAGATGAGATAAAATGTCACTTAGCTGACGCTTTTATCCAAAGCGACTTACAATTGCTATATATGTCAGAAGCCGCACACCTCTGGAGCTACTATGGGTTAAGTGTCTTGCTCATTGGTTGATGTACTTCGAGAGCCAGAAAAAGACTTGTGTGGGTATGTTGTCTTGTTTCTGGTCTTTAAGACTTTGTTCATAGTTCCTTTCAGCATCTAGCCTAAGTGCATCTTGCGATTTCAAACCAGTTTATACTTTAAAGGGATTATGCTGGACGGGGCTCAGTGAAGGATTTCTTTTTTCATTGGTACAGTGTATTTACAGCCTGATTAATTTCTGACGCTTGTTTTTTTTTTTCGTAAGATATTGCAGTCTGGCTGCAGAGCTACTTCAACACATAATTTATCAGCTGTTGCTATGAACACCTCATGTTGCGTTTGGTATTTTGGTTCATGCCATTATGAGATTAAGACATCTGCCTGAGGGCATCAGAAACAGCTGACTCTTTCAAGAAGGGCATAAATACATTTTGGTTACACTTTACTTGAAGGTATCTACATAGGTAGAGTGACATGACACTGTCATGAACGTGTCATAAACATTATGAACAAGTCATAAACGTTTATGACATAACGCTTCTGTCAGTAAGTGTCATTCGGTTTTTTGTCATGATTAGTTAGGGTTAGGGTTAGGGTTCATGTGACATAACTATGTCGTGTTCATGACAGTGTCATGTCACTCTTATGTAGATACCTTCAAGTAAAGTGTTACCAAACATTTGTTATTAAGAAAGCATTAAACTTTGTATTTTTTTGCTCCTTGTTTTACTCAGAAAAACTTTGGGATTACTACGGTGGCCCTGAAGTGCAAATCACAACAGCAAATAGAAAAACGCAACAGCAAATCATAAAACACAACAGCAAATAGGAAAACACGACAGCAAATAGGAAAACACGACAGCAAATAGGAAAACACTTCAACAAATCATAAAACACAACGGCAAATAGGAAAACACAACGGCAAATAGGAAAACACGACAGCAAATATGAAAACATGACGGCAAATAGGAAAACACGACAGCAAATAGGAAAACACGACAGCAAATATGAAAACACGACAGCAAATATGAAAACACGACAGCATTAACTTCTACCGGAAAAGGTAGGGCCTATCTAGGAGAGGACGGACCCTCCTGATTGGACAGACGGACTGTCTGTATTTTAAGAGGAAGGAGAGGTGAAAAACACGGAAAAGCGCCTAGACAGTCCGTCTGTCCAATCAGGAGTCTCCGTCCTCTGCTAGATAGTTCCTACCTTTATCTATTTGCTGTTGTGTTTTCCTATTTGCTGTCGTGTTTTCCTATTTGCTGTCGTGTTTTCCTATTTGCTGTCGTGTTTTATGATTTGTTGAAGTGTTTTCATATTTGCCGTTGCGTTTTTCTATTTGCTGTTGTGATTTGCACTTCAGGGCCACCGTAGATTACTTTTAATAATGAAACGTCCTCCACAAATAACATGTATAATTATTAAAGTGAATTATTATTATTATTATTATATTGTCCACATCTTGTTGGAGCTCTCCTGGCTGATTGAAATGTGAATACAACATTGGAAAAGACATCAGGTGTGTGTTGACCGTCAATTTTCAATGGTTATATTGTGAAATGTAATGTAACTGTCGTTTACGCGCTGTGTGTGTTTGCCACCCTGCTGTAGGAGAGAAAGAGTGGGTGGTGGACAAGTGTGAGGACCTTTCAACCCCCGCATGTCCAGCAGGGTAATAATGTCATGTGATGTGATTCATAATCAGAAATACAACAAGATTATAGAAATTAGATTGAAGTTATCATTAGTTTTAAGTTGAGAGTTATGAAACAATATTTTTCTTGCACATTGAGCAGTTACCAAATTTTCATTAATCACAGAATAAAGTTAAAGGTAATGAGATGTGTTTCCTTGTTTGGGCCACGGAGGCATTCACAAAACTCCCAGCCGACAAAACGGCCATCTCAGAACTTTGAAGGTCTTGTTATAGTAACTACTTTTGGACAGAAATGGCTCCAGACTCCACATTTACAGTAGTTGCCTAAATGTAAGATGAGGAAATGAGGGGAATAGAATGTGCAATCAATCCAATGGAAAAACTACTTTTTCATTTGAAAATCTAACAAACATCGATAAAGATCTTGATAAAAATGTTAAAACATGCGGTTACGTTAGCAATGACCACATAAGCCATGCTGTTTGTTATCCAGTATCCAGCAACTGTATGTTTGTATTAAGTCTAATCTTCTCTTTCTGACTACATTTTTCCCCCTCCGTCACAGCTTTACGCAGCAGCCTCTGCTCCTCGTCTCTCTGGATGGACTGCGGGCTGAGTACCTGCAGACATGGAGCGCTCTCATCCCTGTTCTGGACAAACTCAGTTAGTCTTAACCACATCATGCTCTGTTCCGCTTTTAATCTTCATGTCCCGTGGACAAAACCAGACCAAAGTCTTTTGGAAAACTAAGACACTCCTATGCACATAGACACGTCTGTTCACAGTGAGGAACCTGAAGGTTCCCCTTACATTCCCCTTACAAATTCAACTTGTATTTCGGCCAGTTCTGAGCATTTCAGATTTGCTTCCTTTCGAGCAGTCTTTGGTTACTCAGTAGAATTGTGGTACAATGTGAAAATCAACTGGGGGAAATAAAACTTCATTCGACTTCATTCGACTACTATTCGACTATTCTAAGCGTTTCTTCACGGTGCTTTCAAAACTGCTCTGCCATCTCGTGATTTTTGGGCTTTCCAGTGACTGGTAAGATTCTCATTACCAGGACCTGGATGTTTTTAAAAGCACTTAGTCAAATGAGTTTGTTATTTGGCCTCGAAGATGTTTCATGTCTTGGTAAAGTCCCTGAACTCCCTAAAGCCTCTTGAATGAGAGCTCAAAACGTCTTGATTCATTTTTCTAAATACTGTGCAGAGCTCATGAATCACAAAAGTGTCTTTGTATTTATATTTACTCCATGTGTGTGCAAATGTCTGTGTAAGTAAGAATTACTATGTCATGTCCTCTATCATGAATTTATCCAGCCCATGTGTACAGATTTTGTTTGTTGCTAGTTTCAACAGACCCACATCCTTTCATTACACCACGTGTATTAGGCCATATCAGGCAATTGACGCACATGCCCCTATAACGAAGATGAAGATGTCTTCAGTGGAAGTAGCAGCTAATGTGGTTTGTCTTCTGTTCTTTACGTCACAGAGGAGTGTGGAACCTCGGCACCGTACATGCAGGCGGCCTTTCCCAGCAAGACTTTCCCCAATCACTACACCATTGTTACGGTAAAGACACTCATATATCATAGATATAGTATGCATAGATAAGCTTGTAGAGTATGCACATTCCACACACATGTGGGGAAAACTCCCATTTAGATTTTTGGTGGTTTTCATGTTTTCAAGTTATAGGACTGTGGCTTAAAAAAAACCCGTTCTATCCTCTAACCATACACGCATCATTTGTAGCTGAATTGCAAGTAAAAATTATTATTATAAGTTATTGTTGCAGAGCTGCGAAGCTCAGCCGCTTTAATTTGCCTTTGTTAGCCTCCCCAGTGTGGCTTAAGGCAGTGGTTTTCAAACTTTTTTCAACAATGTACTTTTGGATTTTGAATTCATGGGAAGGATCGCCCCTTCAGATGTAGTATCTCATTTTTGGGGTGAACTGTCTCTAACAACAACATGTTCCTCTAGAGGTTGATTCATGTTAAACCTTGCGAGTATTTGTCATAGATAGACATGAAGCAACTTCTACAGATGTATTCCATTGAGAAACTGGTTCCTATCCAAATAACGGTCACACCCTCTCCTCTCCTCTCCTCTCCTCTCCTCTCCTCTCCTCTCCTCTCCTCTCCCATCCTCTCAGGGTCTCTATCCAGAGTCCAACGGTTTGATTGACAACACTATGTACGACCCTGTGTTTGACGCCACCTTCAGTCTGTCCAGTCCTGAGAAAGACAACCCTGACTGGTACCTCGGACAGCCTGTGAGTCTGGTTAGGTTTGAGTCAGAACCCCACCCACCATCTTTTCCTAAACCTAACTGTCCCGCTCTTGTGCTGCATGTCAGTTAAAGGACAGATCCGGCACAAAATGAACCTATGGGTTAATAATAATAATAATAATAATCCAATGTGTCTCTAGCTTGAAACAAGCTACCGCAAACCAGTGATTAGCTCGAACGGTCGACTCGGTACACATATGTTATTAACCCCTAGGTTCATTTTGCGCCGGAACTGTCCTTTAAACGTACGTCCCGACCGAGAGCGTCAAAAAGTGACGCGAAGACTCCCGACCAAGCGCATCTAATCTTGACACCAAAGGGCTAGACGCTAAATGAGACTCTTTGCGTCAGTAACAAACGAAGGCACCTGACCAAGCATCTCTTTTTAACATGCTGGAAGTGAGAATGTGTTGTTTGTAAAAAGATTTTTCATTATGTACTTGTACCCTATGACACTTGTGGAAAGGGACACATTTTGAGTTGTTATTATGCAATGGTTTGACTGGTCCGGCCCATTTCAGATCAAATTGGGCTGCATGTGGCCCTTAAACTAAAATGAGTTTGACACCCCTGAATAACACTGTCATAATCGGTGAGATTTTGTAGAAGGCAGACTGTATAATGACACCCTGGCCTGTGTGGATCTGTCCTGTTTGTCTTTGTAGATTTGGCACACAGCGAAGCAACAGGGGCTGAAGTCTGGGACTTTCTTTTGGCCAGGATCAGATGTCAAAATCAATGGAAGCTTTCCCAACATCTACCAACCTTACAACGGGTAAGACCGACACCCCCTTTCAAAAGCATTCTGGGAAACCAGAATAGGAGAGATCCTGCTGGATGATTACCTGGTCTCCAAAGTTACTGGCTGTGCACCATTACCAAAAGAACAGGCAGTGCAATGTCCCATACAGTATAATGTGGGAATTTTAGATATAATTATTACAATTATTATTGTTTTGAAGTCTGAGAAATTCTCATGTGCAATTTATATAATACTTGGCGTCCATGTATCGATACACCGAAAATATATTTTTTTAAATGCTCAATAAAATCTCTTGCCTTTCAAACAGAACATTTTTATGACTGGCTTGTTGTTGGCAAATGCGTGAGAAAAAGGCATGCGAAAAGTACTATTTCCTTAGAAAAATATTACCCAATTCACTGTAATTGTGAGAACTGGTATCTAGGTTCTTTCCAAGCGGACCGCGTGGCAGTGATGGGTAGGTGTTTTTTTACAGGATCACAGCAGCTACAGGTGACTGATCTTTTTTTCTCCTTTTTCAGAACCCAGAAGTTATTTATTGCTGTCAGGGTGTAAAGACCATCTCAAACAATATATAAAAAAGTGTATATTGGAAATAGTTACCAACCCTGCCCTTGAGTAAGTACAGCAGATGTTGCAATAGTTGGTCAGTCCCCGATCAAATCACTAACAGTAACAAAAATAGTTCAGAAACTATTTGTTTGAACTTATGTAATAAAGCTTTAGATGTGTCTACTGTAAATAAAGAAAAGAGAACTGGCTAGGATTTAGCGTTCATAAAATGCTGTAAATACAAGTGAGATGTTGACACAATATTAATAAAAGGGCAATGCACTGATACAGGCCTGGGGATATTCCATGTAGTATTATCAAAGTGATTCATAGTCATACCTGGATTTCTGCTGATAAAGTACTTTACAATGCTGATTTTGCAACACAGTGACAGGAGTTTTTTATCGGTGTGGGATGAGGAATATTGGTTTCGTTGGAAGTACAGATGTTCTTTATCAGCCAATGCCCTAAAGTCAGCACATTGACACTCCTTCCTGCTTTAGTATCACTCGATAAAGGCATGTTTATCACATCATACTTAAGCTCTTAAGGTCTTCTGTACTGTTATCAAACCAGAGGAAAGGAGGCCATCATTGCCAGAGAAAGGTCACGACTTGAATCAGATCAAATATTTGTACATTCATGGCTCCCGAAACGATAACATGTTTTTAATTTTTTCAATTCAATTCAGTTTTATTTATAGTATCAAATCATAACGAGTTATCTCGAGACACTTTACAGACAGAGTAAGACAAAGCCCCAACAATTACAATAATTCCCTCAAGAGCAAGCATTAGCGGTAGCTATTGCGACAGTGGCGAGGAAAAACTCCCTTTTAGGAAGAAACCTCGGACAGACCCAGACTCTTGGTAGGCGGTGTCTGACGATGCCGGTTGGGGGTGTGATGAACAGTGGTAGTAATAGTCACAATAAAGATAATGGAACAGTGACTACAATGGTAGTCGTGGTAGTTCATGTCATAGTAGGGCACAGCAGGGCATTATGGGGTGTAATGTGGGACAGCACAGCATGGGTGGACGCGGTAGGACGCAGCCGGACACTGCAGGGAATCGCAGAGCATAGCAGGGTGTAGTAGGTCCACAGTGACAGCTGCACCCAAAACCCAGGTCTTGGTGCCACCCAAATCCAAGGCGATATTCTGGGTGAAGAAGAAACATAAGGACTCCGGGGAGAAAACTCCCCAGAGCTAGGTTAGTAACAAGCATTTCTGGGAGAAGGATGCACATAAAAGGAACAAATGAAAAGAGAGATGAAAGAGCAGCTCATTGTGTCATAGGGAGGAAGGACATTCCCCAGCAGTCTAGAATTATAATAGCATAACTAAGAGAGGCAGGCTAAAGAGAGGTGCCGGATCGGGCTTGAACTCTCCCCTGCCGGAACAGGCTGTACTTCCTGCCTCCCTCTACTCTCACTATATTATTGATTATATGATAGGTAGATCTATTCTATAGTTGGAAAAAGAACATAAGGACTGCGGGGAATAAGCTCCTCGGAGCTATGTTAGTAACAAGCATTTCTGTGACACGAATACACACAGATGGAAAGAGAGAGGATAGAGAAGCTCAGTGTGTCCTAGGAGGTACCCTGGTAGTCTAGAACTATAACTGTATAACTAAGAGCTGCAGAGAAAGGGAGATAGGGAGATAGGGAGGCTGTGTTCGGCGATTGTGGCTACACTCCTTCCCCCCGCCGGTCTAGGCTAACGCTGCGACTCATTACTCCCTAAGTATATGTAAGCTTTCTATGTGGAGAAGCAGAGATGGGTCGGGGTGCGCCATGATTGTGGCTACACACACATCCTCGCCGGTCTAGGCGTACGCTGCAACTCCTCATACCTTAAATATAGTAGGCTTTCTATGAAGAGAAGCTGAAATAGGGAGGCGGTGCGTCATGACTGTGGCTACACACCTTTCCCCTACACACCTTCCCTCGCCGGTCTAGGCGAAGGCTGCAACTTCTTACTCCCTAACTATAAGCTTTATCGAAGAGGAGAGTTTTAAGTTTACTCTTAAAGGTGGTGACGGTGTCTGCCCCCCGAACCCAGACTGGGAGCTGGTTCCACAGGAGAGGAGCCTGATAGCTAAATGCTCTGGCTCCCATTCTACTTTTAGAGACTCTAGGAACAACAAGTAACTCTGCATTCTGGGAGCGCAGTGCTCTAGTGGGACAATAAGGTACTATGAGCTCTTCAAGATATCATGGTGCTTGACCATTTAGAGCTTTGTAGGTCAGGAGAAGTATTTTAAATTCAATCCTGGATTTTACAGGAAGCCAATGCAGAGAAGCCAACACAGGAGAAATGTGATCTCCCCTCTTAGTTCTTGTCAGAACACGCGCTGCAGCATTCTGGATCAGCTGGAGAGTCCTAAGAGTTTTATTTGGGCATCCTGATAATAGGGAGTTACAATAGCCCAGCCTAGTTTTTCAGCATCGTTTTGAGACAGGATGTTCCTAATTTTGGCAATGTTACGAAGGTGAAAAAAGGCTGTTCTTGAGGTTTGTTTTAAGTGGGCGTTGAAGGATATATCCTGATCAAAAATAAAAACATTTTTTTAGGGTGGCTTGACACTATTTGTATCTACAAAAGGGGAGCCCGTCAGAAATTCTTTTTGGGGAACCACTGCATTAGTGTATACGTGTTCGAGACAATGCTTCCCGCTCATTCATTGGTTGTCCCACTTTCTATGTTCTGAGCGACTGAACCACCCAAGCAGACAGTGTAAACAGTACGATAACAGTATGTGCGTGGGTATGGGGTGCCGAATGTAAAAGTTTTTGCTGATCAATTTTCAACATTTAGCTCACTTTCCTCACATTTAGCGCTTTTTCCTCACATTTGAGACAGAAATTAAGTAACATTAGTTAGCTACTGCTTTTTGACATAAATTAGCTAGCTAACGTTAGCGTTAGCAACGGATAGCTACTTTGCAAGCCAATAAAATATTTCCTTGGCAAACAGAATTAAGGTTAATAAAACACGATAACTAGCTATGTAACCAGTATTACTAACTTCTTACAAGTGGCTGGATTGTGACATTTTAGTTGTGTTGGGATGAATATGTTGGATGCCTTCAGTCTGTTCAAAGAGCTGTTCAAAATCGGCACGGCTTGTGACGTCACAAGTCGAAACGAGCTGGCTAACCGCAACCGTTAGCTCGTAGCATTAGCGTTAGCATGCTAACGCTAGCATGCTACCTCATTCTCAATAGCAAAGCACTGCTACAACACACACAATACAAGTTCACCATAATCTACAAAAGAACTACTTCCATGTGCGCCCTCATTTAGAAGTCTCCCAGCTAATCCTGCCTTGTAACTGACCGAACTAACTAACTAACTAACTGACTAACTGACTAACTGACTGACTGACTGACTGACTAACTGACTAACTGACTGACTGACTGAATAACTGACTGACTAACTGACTGACTGACTAACTAACTAACTGACTAACTAACTGACTGACTGACTAACTAACTGACTGACTGACTGACTAACTGACTAACTGACTGACTACCTGACTAACTACCTAACTGACTGACTGACTGACTACCTAACTGACTAATTAACTGACTGACTGACTGACTAACTAACTAACTGACTAACTGACTGACTGACTGACTTTCTTTTACTGTCTATGGAGCTAGCTAGCTGACATGATCTACATCTGAGCTACTGAGCATGTGCAATCAAAGATAGTACAGAAGACGCAGAAGAAAAGAGGTCTCACTCTGTAGCTAAAGCAGAGACCAGGTGAAAGAGGATCTGGAGCAGTGAGAGAGAGCTGTGCAGTACAACAAATATATGGTGTTTTTTGAAAATTAAACCATGTAAACCTATTCTGGTACAACCTTAAAATACAATTATGAAGCTGAAAATGAGCATAATATGGGCACTTTAACATTTAGATTTAGATATAACATTTAGATTTAACATTTAGATATGATATATATACAATTTCTGTCTCAAATGTGAGGAAAATGTGCTAAATGTGAGGAAAGTGAGCTAAATGTTGAAAATGCATTTAGCATTGAAAAGTCACTTTTTCCATTTTGTTCGGACAAAACGATGATACCACTCTGCTACAATGCCTTTTAAAGATATTTTCACCACTGCCGTATCTCTCTACCTCTGTATTGTTATTTTTAGTAAAGTGCCTTTTGAAGAACGAGTATTCACGGTGCTGAAGTGGCTACAGCTGCCAGATGATGAAAGGTTTGTGTATTCAATAAAGTGCACAGCAATTCAGCAAATGCCATAATGTTTTGTTTGTCTGGTGGCGTTGGTGCTAAAGTAAAAAAAAAAAAAATTAAAAAATGTTTTCCTCCAGACCACATTTCTACACTTTGTATCTGGAGGAACCTGATAAATCTGGACACAACTACGGACCTGTGAGTGGAGGGGTAAGTTCACCTGATCACTGATCAGATCATGACTCGAGAGCTAAGAAAAGAAATGAATCAGTGAGTTAAACGATAGCTAGCTACTGGTTTTATTGTTTTTAATTGCTTTTAATATGCTTGTTTTATGTGTTGGTTTTATTGCTTATCTGATTTTAATGTGCTATATGTGCTGGTTTTTACTGTAAAGTGTCTTTGAGTACCATGTAAAGTTCTATATAAATAAAATGTATTATTATTATTATTATATACATTACTTTCATTTTTTACTGTTGTCTTTTGTAGCATCCATGAAGACCCAAGCCCAAGCTCACATTTTTGTTTTTCAATTATATTTTTTATCCATTCTGTAAATACTTTAAGCACATCTTAGTGTTCACTTCACCTGACTTCCACCTTTGTCAATAATGCAACTAAACAGAAAGAAATCCCTTTATCACATTAGACACATTAGCCTTGTTTTGTTGTCCATTACCGATGATTATCACAGATAAGTCTCGTTATAGCTCAATTTAAAAAGGTCTGAATTCCTTTCGTGGACCACAGATAAAAGATTTCCATAAAGATTTAATGAGATCGTTAATAAAACATTTTGACTCGTGTCAGCAGTCAGACTCTTTATGAGCCTTAATGAATAACCTGGCAGTGATACAGTATGGTAAACTTACTTGTGTAATGTGCAAACCAGTGTTGTAGTACTCAAGATCGAGTCACTTTTTGAAGGTCTCGTCTCGGAATCAACCACATTTTTACTCGGTCTTGTCTCTGTCTCAGATAAAGAGGACTCAGATTTTTATTCCATTCCTTTTGATTATTTTATCAAGGCATTTCTCATGATACTATTATGGCAATAAAAGAGATGAATGGAGAAGAATCTTAATTTGTTTCCTGTGGGTGTGGGAATGTGCATCTTTTAGATCAGTTTGAGGACTGCCTATGGTTAGCATTTTCCACATTTTATCCAGCACGCAGTGTGGTACTCGCTCTGGTCTGGTCTTGGTCTTGACTCAGTCTCAACCCCTCCTTGATAAGCTTAATGGACATAGGCACAAATGAGTGTTTATATCGGTTTCGCCTGCATTTAGGAACCCTGAATCTTCTACCAGAGGGTAAAAGCTGAAATTCTGGGTGAAGTATGTGGGTCGGATCGGAAACTATTTTTTGTGCCGTTCTGATAACCGACTGCTCATAAATTGTCTGGGGGGACAGATGGTTTTTGACCCCCAAAATCTTCATAGCTGTCTGTACCTAACGAGGCGACCTGTGATTTGGACTGTACTGTCAGGTTACCATACCAGGCTGTGATACCTTATTTTAGAATACTCTCTAGTATTGCATGATAGAACAACAAGATACATTTTTGTTCGACTCCATACACTCTACTGGAGTTTAGAGACCTCTGTCAATCCCCAGCATAGCACAGTTAGAAAACAGGTCTAATTGCCTCTAGAAATTGAGGTGGGTCATGTTTTGTCAAGTGGAACTCCAATGAGCCAATCAAACCTAAGGACTTAAGATAATCTCTTTCCACCACCAACTAATTGTGTGCGTACATGTAAAGGAAGAGGACCTCTTAATGTAATCAAAATGTGGGTTAATGGCTGATTCAGACACAACATCAAAAAACATTTACAGTTGTAACTAAACATGACAAACATTGTTTGTTTCAGTTGGTCACTAATACAGCCCACACTGGATACAATAACCCAAACAGACTATTCCCAGTAACAATGAGATCATGTGATGTCCGCTGCAGATTCATGCACATCCAAACTGACAAAGAACACCTGTGCCTGTGAGCACATTCAAAAATGCTAATGTTGAAAGTAGTGTTGATCCAAAGTTCATCACGTCACAGGAATTAAGGACAACTTTACAAACGAAAAAACTGTCTGACATCTGACACACCTATAGTTGGTGTGTGATACTCCATCCATCCAGCCATCCATCTTCGTCCGCTTATCCGGTGTCAGGTCGCGGGGGTAGCAGCTCCAGCAGGGGACCCCAAACTTCCCTTTCCCGGGCCACATTAACCAGCTCCGACTGGGGGATCCCGAGGCGTTCCCAGGCCAGGTTGGAGATATAATCCCTCCACCTAGTCCTGGGACTATTTGACTGATTTTTGCAGTGCATCATTTCGAATAGAAAAAAATATTTGATATCCTTGTATTTCTTGACCTCATATTATATCCGATACACTGTGATACTATTTTATGTAACTTTTATCAATCTTTTGTTGAAAGCATTCTAACTTTCTCTTATATCTGCTGGTTTAGTGGGTTGTCTGTGAAGGACAAGAACCGCCTAAATGGAAGAAGAGAGGTTAAGCAGAAAGACTTAGACTTCCTGAGAAAACAAAGACAATTATCAGCCAACCAGACCACATCCTTTCCATTCTCTCTAATGCCTTCGGGCCGGCGGTATAATGTGCCTCCAGGTAGAACTAATTGCTATTCCAAGTCTTATATTCCTTCTGCTACAAGGCTGCTCAACACATAATGCTCATCCTCAATGATGGCTATCACATAGACTATATGACTTGTTGTTTTTTACTGTATTATTGCCTTTATTTATTGTCTCATGTATTGCTTTCATTTTTGTTATTGTAACCTGTCCCTGTCCCATGGCATGAAAATTTCACTTTGAGGTTTTTTTAACATTAATATGAGTTCCCCCAGCCTGCCTATGGTCCCCCAGTGGCTAGAAATGGTGATAGGTGTAAACCAAGCCCTGGGTATCCTGCTCTGCCTTTGAGAAAATGAAAGATCAGATGGGCCGATCTGGAATCTTCCCTATACAGTATGTCATCATAAAGGGAAAGGTTACCTCCACTTTCTCTGCTTTGCCCAGGGCAAGCTGGTAAAGCTCCCCCCCTCTCTCCTCTTCAATAGCATTTAAAGCTACAGACACAGAAATGGCACATCCTAAGGAAAGGTCATTGTGGGACTGGCTCTAGTGGCTGTAATTCTGCACCAAGGCTGAATTTCTGGAAAGAGACTTCAGATACAGTATTAGGAGACCACTAAGGTCTATATAAAAGAGACTTCAGATACAGTATTAGGGGACCACTAAGGTCTATATAAAAGAGACTGCAGATACAGTTATTTAGGGGACCACCAAGGTCTCCATAGAGGTGACTTCTGATACAGTAGTAGGTGTCACTTAGGTCTACACAGTAGACTTGGGATACAGTGTTAGGGGACCACTAAGGTCTATATAAAAGAGACTTCAGATACAGTATTAGGGGGACCACTAAGGTCTATATAAAAGAGACTTCAGATACAGTATTAGGGGACCACTAAGGTCTATATAAAAGAGACTTCAGATACAGTATTAGGGACCACTAAGGTCTATATAAAAGAGACTTCAGATACAGTATTAGGGGACCACTAAGGTCTATATAAAGAGACTTCAGATACAGTATTAGGGGACCACTAAGGTCTATATAAAAGAGACTTCAGATACAGTATTAGGGACCACTAAGGCCTATATAAAAGAGACTTCAGATACAGTATTAGGGGACCACTAAGGTCTATAAAAGAGACTTCAGATACAGTATTAGGACCACTAAGGCCTATATAAAAGAGACTTCAGATGCAGTATTAGGGGACCACTAAGGCCTATATAAAAGAGACTTCAGATACAGTATTAGGGACCACTAAGGCCTATATAAAAGAGACTTCAGATACAGTATTAGGGGACCACTAAGGTCTATATAAAAGAGACTTCAGATACAGTATTAGGGGACCACTAAGGTCTATATAAAAGAGACTTCAGATACAGTATTAGGGGACCTATATAAAAGCAGCATGTCATACGACCTTTAATATGTTTCCTCTGGTATCTTTAACATTTTTAACTACTGTTTGGTGAGTGTTTGTTGGAACTGACTGTATGGACTGGTAAGCTGCAAATGAATTGCCCATTGGGATTAATAAAGTGTCTGAAGTGAACTGCACTGAAGTTAATGGGGGCTTTTTGTGGAGGAAAGTTGAGCTATTTAGCCAGCTGCTGAATGTGTGTGTTTGTTTCATTTGTTTCACACAGCTGATTGAAGCAATCCAGGGTGTGGATAAGATCATTGGTCAGCTTATGAACGGCCTCAAGCAGATTGGCCTCCACCGCTGCGTCAACATCATCATCGTGGCAGATCACGGTAACACACAATATAAAATGATGGCATTTTTTAAAACGAATGAATCACAATGTAGCCATGGATCACATACATGTACTGGTGTATTGTGTGGGTTGAAAAAGGATGCTCTGATACACCCGATCAATGCAATGATGTGACCGATCCAGTTTCACTTCCAAAGTGTTTTTTTTAATTTATAGGCTCCACTTATTTAGTCACTGCTGGCCGCTGAGGCAGATTTTGGTGCCACAGCAATCCCTGGCCTTACGTTACATAAAAATGATGAAATGGCAGAACATTACAAAGAACATTTAAATAAGAAGGGTATGAAAAAAAAAAGCGTATTTAAATTCTTTTCATGATGGTCCTGATAAAGTTTCCCTTCTGAAAATAGTAGACTTGAAATAATTGGGACTCCGTCGAGGGAACTAGTGGTTCCCTCTACGGATTCCCAATTGGTGGACCCCTAAACTGACTCTAATTAGACCACGGACCTATGTGATTTAAAGATTTTGTCCCAGGGTCCCCCATCTGATTTCTTATGACACACATAATCATGCATTCTGTCCCTTTGTTACTTATGGACGGAATTATAGTAATAATACATAAGTACATACATTAATGTATTCCCCTTTGTGCTGGGGACCCCCCTGGAATCCCCTCAAGGAGCCCTGAGGATTTCCAGACCCCACTTTGGGAACCATTGCAGTGACCAACTGGCAAAAGCGTTACACTGTCGAGTTCTGAGCAGGAGGTATTTTGAAAAAGTCTTCCTCATTCGGGAAGCTTCGACAACACAGGCTTGAGGGATTTTCTGCTGAAAAAGCATCTCATTTTTAAAATTGTAACTTGTTTCAGCAATGTCTTATGAACAAGATGAACAATTAGCGAACCTGGATCCGGTTAAAAAGAATAGTAGTAGTTTCATAAAGTTTACAGGTTGATACTGTACTTAGCAGCTGACTCTGACTCGTTTGTCTGATATCCCACGTACACAGGTTTTATTAGTGCACAACCAATAAAACCAATTTCTGGGTGGAAATCACTAAAACAACTGCAGTGTAATGGAAGTGTAAAAATGCTTGCGAGTTCATGAGAGAACATGTAAAACCACTGGTATATTCTCTCTAGTCCCTCAGAACGAGAACGTCAACAGTGTGATGGAGCACAATATAAGAGGGATGACTAAAACAGCTGGTTTGCTGTTGCAGGTATGGAGGACACGAGCTGCGACAGGAAGGAAGTGCTGCAGGAGCTGGTGGGAGACATCCAGAACTACTGGGTCACAGAGGGACCATTCGGACGCATCAGAGCCAAAAACAACGACACCGTGCGTGAGTTAACCTACTGAGGCTACCTACTCAAATGCTGCTGACTGAACGAGAATCCAGGTGACAGCGTTTTGAGTCCCATTTAGAAGTAAAAGTCAAAAGTAAACTAACCCAAACCTGACCCTAACCCTACGTCATGTGACACGTCTTTCGTTTTCCCCGGGAAGTGAACTCTAGCAGACAATGTGGTGCACGCAGTAATTAATACGTGAAATACATATGAATTACAGGGCTTTACTTTTCATAGCTATATGTCTGTTTCATGAGAATAGCCCGCACGGTTAAATCCCAGAGTAATTATTTTGCATGGTGATCATGTTGAGCTCTTCTACACACAACAGCAACAACCTGAGAAGTCTGCATAAGAAATACGCATGCAAGTTAAAAAGATGTTCTTTCACACTGGACTTCGTGATCTGTTCTGTATGTTTGTGTGCGCGACTTTCTGACTTGATGTTGACCAAATAATGACACTTAATGACGCCATGCTGAAACATCTGCATTTCAAACAACCTTTAGATTATGTTTGCACAAAGCAGCACTTTGCTAATTAATAACACGTGTATAAATATGTCTTGTTGGATATTCACAATAGCATTAGCATTTCATGGTATCACAACCACTCGATAGCTTTATTGTTTTTGGCTGTCTGGCCGTAGAATATCTTTTAAAAAACATCTAATGAAAAATGTGTGTGTGTGTGTGTGTGTGTGTGTGTGTGTGTGTGTGTGTGTGTGTGTGTGTGTGTGTCTCCATCCCTGCTGCATAAATCATTGTTTTCTTCTGCTGATAGTAAAAAGTTCTGTGAGAGTGAGAGTTTTCTTCAACAAAAAGATTTCTTCAACACTTACAGTAGATCATTTTCTCATGTTATTAAATAATAACAACTGCAGATTTGATTCTAAACGCTGCATGTGTATCAACATGGTTAAGGATAGGTTTTGTGTAACATTCTTTTTTTTTAAGGTTTTGGCTTTAACAGAAATGTTGACGTCCTTTTTTCATTCCTCTCCAGTGGACTCAGCTGGACTTGTTGCTAACATGACTGTAAGTGTTCCATGTTCTCACAAGAAATGAACTTGTATAAAAATGTGTCTATTTAAAATAAAGATATTTGTCTGTGTTTCTGGGGATTTCAGTGTAAGAAGCCAGATCAAAAGATCAAGCCGTACCTGAAGGCCAACCTGCCAAAGCGCCTCCACTTTGCCAACAGCCGCCGCATCGAAGACGTCAACGTCCTGGTGGACCCTAAATGGCTGTTTGAGAGGTATCCATGTCTGCCCTCCATCAGTTGTTTAGTTGTTTCTTATTTGCAGTTGTAGTCTGGAGTTTTTAACATTTTCATCCATCCATCTTCGTCCGCTTATCAGGGGTCGGGTCGCGGGGGTAGCAGCTCCCTAGGGAGGCGCCCAGGGGGCATCCTTACCATTTTTAACATTTAGTTTTTGTCAAAATGTTTTTGCTTGGCAGCAATGGTTCCAAACTAAATACACCGTCATGGAAACAAAAACACACACAAGCTAGAAAGGCCAAACTCATGATAACTGAAAGTAATAAAAGGCATTGCTGACATGACAACAAAAGGACTGTGGACTGTGAGAAACGTACAACTTCATTTTCATAATGGTGATACATGGAAAACACATGGTAGGCCTACGGGCATTAAAGCTCTGGTAGGCACTTTATTTCTGGCGTACTTGGACATAAATTACATAATAATCTTTCAGCATATTGTAATTCAAGTGATCTAAGGGCGTTTTCACACCGACCGCCTTTAGTTCGGTTGAATCGAACTAGAGTTTGTTTGCCCCGCTGGTGCGGTTCGTTTGGGCAGGTGAGAACGCGGCAATCGAACTCTGGTGCGCACCAGAAGCGGACCAGACAAGTGTACCGAGGCCTGCTTGAAGAGGTGGTCTCGGTATGCTTTCAATCAAACTCTGGAGCGGTTGGTTTGTGGTGAGAACGTGATCCGTACTCGAAGAGCACCAACTATATGTACTCCTCCAGTCTGAGCTGATGTCTCCTGTAGTCAGGTGTGTTTAGCAATCTGCAATGCAGCAGAGCAGCAAACTGCAGCAGAAAATCCGCCCCCAGACATATCCGACCAATAAGAGGGCTGGACGTTCTTGCCTGATTTGTAATGACGCATTTTGGTACGCTTGGATTTTTCCAGGTGTGAAACCAAACCAAACCAAACCAAACCGACGAGGGCAAATTTCTCTAAGTTTACTAACTCACCAACTGATTTGGACCAAAGAAAACGAACTACAGGTGTGAAAACACCCTAAGAGAAAACTAGACTTCTGCACCTCCACTTGGCTCTGTTTCCAGGCTTTAGGACCTGGGCTGACAGAGCCTCCTCCATAGCTGCCCCCTCCCTCTGGAACTCCCTGTAAGGTGTCTTTGAGTGTTGCAAAAAGCACTATATAAATAAAATGCATAATTTTGATTAGTCTAGCTGTGGCGGGAGACTTTGGTCAATCACAGGTCATTTCAGAGAGAGAGGGTGTTCCTTCACCCCCTCCAGCTCGGCACACTCAGCATTTCAGTTTTTATAAGACACTGATATGTTTATTATTTTTTTTTTATGTGAAAACTAAAAAGCGTTTGCGTGTGTCCCCACAGATATCCAGGCTCTGTCACATTCTGCTCTGGCGGGGCTCACGGCTATGACAACGATGCTGAGAGCATGCACGTGAGCACTGAGGATTCCTATATTATTCCAATAGTCATCAGTCAGCAGTAATGTCTCTCAAATAAAATTAGCCTCCCTCTAAAATATTAAGAAAACATGTCTCTATCATTGCAATTAAAGGTGCTCTAAGCGATGTCAAAACATTTTTGTAACATACGGCAAACATGTCCTCACTATCCGCGAGCTGCCTGTCCCCTGAACACACTGTAAAAAAACAAACGCGGTCTCTGTAGACAGCCCAGGCTCCACAAACGGCAACAAAAACAAACCGCGCCAACCTGCACCACTAAAGATACACAAGAAGGAGTTGGGGGTGGGGGTTGGGGGGGTTAGTGCGCGGAAGCACGGAGGGGAGGGGGGGGGGGAGGGGACGGGATGAGGAGGAGGGAGGGGCGAGCTAGTCTCGTTTTGTTTGAAAATACTTTGAACGTCAACAAGAAGTGCCGTCACCAAACATCGCTTAGGGCACCTTTAATGGCAAAAAACTTTGTATGTAGTTCTATTGCAGTTATTCCTTAAGTTGTAATATTTTTTTAACTATCTTGACCTTTTTGTGCCTAAACATGGCCACCATTGCCATGGTAGCACTGGAATCAATGTTTCTTCCTCCCTCTTGTCTTGCAGGCCATGTTTGTCAGTTATGGACCCAAGTTTCACTACAAAACTGAAATCGAACCCTTTTCCAACATCGAGCTTTACAATCTTATGTGTGGTGAGTGGATGGGTGTACCTGCGTTCCTATACAATACCTCCATAGCTAGCTATAGTAAAGCACACTAAATGTAAACGGCGATTGATTACTTTTACTGTTGTCATGCACGATTTCAGCCTGAAAAAAAGTGACCTTTGGGAAATGTTTAGACTGCACACATCTGCTGTAAACAAACACACAGTAGTGTGGACCACTAAACTAAACACTCATTGCTCCATGCAGACGTGATGCAGATCTCTCCCACTAACAACAACGGGACCCACGGCAGTATGAACCACGTCCTGAGGAGGCCCTACTACACGCCAGCGGACCCTGCCGAGCAGAGCGCTCCGGCTCAGTGTCGGATGATCAGCCTCGACCCTGCAGACAACCTGGGATGCTCCTGTCCTGCCCTGGTGGGTACTTTCCATAACATCCTCATTTACTTAGAATGAGTTGATTGCCAATGACTCCCCCAACGACGATACGTTGTATTTACGGCCGCATGGTGACCGTCACACATGGCTGTGGTGGAAGTTTTAATCACGTGGCCGTTCTATTTAATGTAACAGTTGCAGAACACAAATACTCAGGCAGGCTTATGAAAAAATCAGTGATTGGCCCAAAATGAGTCACTTAGAAAACCCGTAACTGCATCACAGAAAAATAGGTCTATAAAAGAGAGTTCATTTTTAAAAGGCGGCTGTTGGCTTTTAGGGTTAGGGGTTAGGGGTTGGGGGTTATTGTTTGAATGTTGAACACAAAGTGACAGTAATCACTGAATGATAAAGACCTTAACCAGCAATTACACTCCTGTTGACATCATGATTTAACACAGTGGCCATAATAATAATAATTTAAATTCAATTTTATTTAGTGTCATAAAAATAATTCATGGTTGCTTTCTTAACTCGGTACGGACAAATTTAAGGTCATTATTTTTCTATCCAAAAAAAGAGGGTTAGTGCTAATCACTAATGTCAACACATTTTATAACAAGGGTCTGACCTCATCGTGCACTCAGACATAATGTCATCCTCCTATCATATTAAAGACATTTGAAGAACAACAGACTCAGAGCCAGTTTCACAATTACACAACAGACCCGAGAGCAGTGTTTCCATGGTAAAGGATGTTTTTTCTTTTGAACATTTTTAAAGTGCCCATATTATGCTCATTTTCAGTTTCATTATTGTATTTTAAGGTTGTACCAGAATAGGTTTACATAGTTTAATTTTCAAAAAACACCATATATTTGTTGTACTGCACAGCTCTCTCTCACTGCTCCAGATCCTCTTTCACCTGGTCTCTGCTTTAGCTACAGAGTGAGACTTCTTTTCTTCTACTTCTTCTGTACTATCTTTGATTGCACATGCTCAGTAGCTCAGATGTAGATCATGTCAGCTAGCTAGCTCCATAGACAGTAAAAGAAAGGCTGTTTCTCCAACTTCGGTCAGTTACAAGGCAGGATTAGCTGGGAGACTTCTAAATGAGGGCGCACATGGAAGTAGTTCTTTTGTAGATTATGGTGAACTTGTGTGTGTTGTAGCAGTGCTTTGCTATTGAGAACGAGGTAGCATGCTAGCGTTAGCATGCGCTAATACTACGAGCTAACGGTTGTGGTTAGCCAGCTCGTTTCGTGCCGATTTTGAACAGCTCACCCAGAGACTGAAGGCAGGACACATTCAGAAACCGTATCTCACTCAGAACAGCATGGATGGATTTTTTTTCAAAGTTTGTATGCGTGTGGAAGCACCAGAGACACAAAAGAACACCCCAAATCCCAGAAAAAGTTTTTTTTTCATAATATGGGCACTTTAAGCATCATTTACCACATTTGTATACCCTTTCTTAAAGCGACTGACAACTGTGGGTTTTAGAGGGGGGACTCCAGTGATTAAGTATGCATTTTATGAGAAGGAAGGGGGGACTAGGTGGAGGGATTATATTGGGATTATATTATAATGTTTGGGGTCCCCTGCTGGAGCTGCTGCCCCCCCGAGACCCAACCCCGGATAAGCGGACGAAGAAGGATGGATCTTTTTATTATGCAAAATAAAAAAGATTATGACAACCTGACTTTTAGTCCGCAGTACGTATGGGTCAAGTTACAAAAATGCTGGATCTTACAATTTCCTTTTATCATGTCCTCCCTATCTAATTATTTTCACATCTCTCAAGCTCTTCGAGTGAAGCCAAGATATCCCCGCATGACCTCACCAGGGTTATTTTAAGGCAAAGCTCTTTCAAAGTCACAGGAGATGTCTTACATCTGGTTTCACCAGATGTTGTTGCTACTGTAGTTTCTTTTTTCCATATTATTCTTTCCTGCTAAAGCTGCTTTAATTCTTAATTTTTCCCTGTAAAATGCTATTGCGGCTGTTGAAATCTTGGAGGTTTTGGGAGACTTGGGAGACTGGGCTTAATTGACCCAGAAAGAAAAAAAACAGCCAACTAAAAGCCAACTAGTGAATGCAAGCCTTGTGAAATCAGCCTCTGAAATCTGCGGCATACATGGAATTGTGCTTTTGTCAGCAGCAAGACAGACATTCTGAGGTCAGTTTCCTGTTTTACCTGCCTAAAAATAACCCTGTGTCACAGAGTACAATTTTGGATCTTACTGTTGGTCTTTAAATGAATAAATGACACGTTGCTGACATATTACAAACATACACAGAGCTGATACTGTTGACCTCTTAGGCCTTAAATCATGTGAGTGTGGTTTTTGTTTGTTTATGAGTATTGTGGGGTTTTTTTTGTTTCATGAGCTTGCTTCCTGTTCAGTTTCTGCTCTTTAGTAGGTGTTTTTTCATGCACTTGAAGTGACGTTTTCCCCAACCCCATCGCCATAAAAGTACGTCCAGCATTTAGAGATTCTGCAAAACCCCAGATTAGCCAGTAATTTGGCTGCTGGGATCATGTCCCACTAGAGCAGGGGTGTTCAACAGTTTTTTAGGCCAAGGACCACTTAACTGAGAGAGAAACGGAGCAGGGACCCACTACTACATATATTGTTTACAATTTAGTATACAAGTTGCATATTAAACTGGGCCTACAATTACTGTACATGTGAATGGCCTATAGAGTGCTGATCGGGCCGCATTTTTCTGTCCGAGTCCGGCCCGCGTCCGACAGGCATTAAGATATTTATGTCCAAACTTGGCTTTGAGTCTGGGGTTTATTTCAGACACTGCACACACTGTGTACAAAAAATAAACTTTTTCCACCAACTCTACTCCAGTCGCAGCTACACGTCTGCTTCCTCTTTATCTCTCTCTCTCTCTCTCTCTCTCTCTTCTGTCCACTTTCCACACACACACACACACACACACACACACACACACACACGCACTGAGCTCTCCTTGTGTTGACTTTGGGTCAAATTGACCCGTTTTCAGTTTTTGTTTTATATCAGAAAATATGGGACGTAGAAATAAGCGCTGAAAATGTGTAGAAGAAAAATGTAACAATTTCAAACGTTGGAAAAAGCAGAAACAAACTGTGAAAAAATGGCGTCAAAAGTGTTTTTTTCAAGGTTGACAGGAAGACAACACAAGGGCCGCAGCACCATTTTTACAACAAATGCCTTATGTGCCTTATGTGACCGAGCCTGACCCGAACCCAAACATCATTTCTAAATATCTGTCCGAATGGTCGGGTATCTGCACTCTAGTGACCTAAAGCCTTTATACAGACTCTATAGTGCATAGAACACCAAGCTATTAAATAATTGTTTGAATGATTTTATAAATCCTTTTTAATGTTAAAAATGCATGTGGCACAGTGAATTGTGTTTTTTTTTCCACAAAAAAGCGGATTTATATTCCCTAATAATATGTTAAATCAATGTTAAGACATTTGAATTTTTTTTATTTTTTTATTTTTTTAAATAACAAAAAGTTGGTGGCCCCCCCTGCTGTAACTCTTAGGACCCCCCTAGGGGCCCCGGACCCTTTGTTGAAGATCTCTGCACTAGAGGTGGCTCCAATCACAAATAATAACCTGGAAACTGTAGCGAACAACAAACGATGGAAATAAAGTGAGACCTCGGTCATAACCGACATCACATCTGGTGAACAATTCATGAATCTCAATGAATCCATTACTCAGCTGGGGAAACAATCGCTGATGATGAAGACCAAAGCAGGACGAAGAACAGCTCTGACAGATGGGGAAACAAGCAAGAAACAACAGGACAAGTTGTTCCTTATACTTTATGAGGCATGGAAGCTGGACAGGGCAAAAACATGTTAAAGTACACAAGCAGAGTGTTGTGTTAGTGCTAATGTTATAAAAGGGATTTGATATGACATCAAGGGCTCATTCTTCAAGGGCTCAATCTTAACTTTTCACATTAATGCAGTTTATTGTATACATTTTTTTTTTCCCACACCTTTTTCAGGCTAGCATATCATGCTGTATTTTATCACATTTAATCATGTAAATGTGTACTGTGCTAAATTTAAAAGCTATAACTTCCATTTATTTTCGTTTATAACATATCTTTTGTTTTTTCTCTCTCTCTAGATTGGAAACCCTATCAACATGCGTCTGAATCTGACAGCAGAAGAAGGTGAGGAAGTTCGCAGAAACTTCTTCTGTACCTAAAATGCCTCTAGGATCTGTATTTGTCTTTTTATTTTCTAGATTTTTGGATTCTATATCAGCTCCTCAAAATCTGGCCACTAATCTTTTCAATTCTTATCTGCACTATCCCAACTGAATGCACTTTGATGAAACTGCTTTTGTGTGTTCTATTATAAATTTCTCTAACAATATTTGAAATGAATTGTTGACATTTGCATTCTTCTCCCCGCTGATTTCCAGCTGATTTGTCAAAATGCCACTGATTGGACAAAGTAAAGGGAAGTGCACTTTTGGTGTTTCAGAGTCCGCGGCAGAGAAGAAGCACATGCTGTTTGGTCGCCCCCGGATGCTGCAGCGTGACCAGACTTACTGCGTCCTCCGCCAGGAGGGATTCATCCTCGCCTACGGCCACAAAGCGCTGATGCCTCTGTGGAGCTCCTTCACCATGGACAAGCCAGTAAGGTTTTTGATTATCAGCCACAGGGCCCTATCTCTGCACCCGGCGCAGCGCAGCACAAAGCCCGACGCAGGTGTCTTTGCTAGTTTAAGACCGACGCAGTTGTCAATTTCCCGCACTGCGCCTGAGTCGTTTAAATAGCAAATGCACCTGCGCCCATCTGTGCGCCCATGGGCGTGCTGGTCTTACAGGGAGGCGTGTTCAGGTGCATTCTGGGAGTATTGCGCAGCATTTCATTGTTATTTTAACAGAGCATTAGTCAAATGCGCCTAGGCTTGTGCACGGCGCGTGCACACTATGCTTGTTACACGCACAGGGACGCGCAGAAGCACACAAACATGCAAAAGATTACAAATAAAAATATTACGGTGAAAATCTGCCATCATAATAGCAATGCTCCAAGGTCCAAACGCGCCTGGCTTTTAAAGGGAATGGGAGATGATCTCTGATTGGTTGATTGCATGTTACGCCCAAAACACACCTACGATTAATGAAGACACTAAGTACAACCCTTTTGAACCACGCGGCCGGCGCACGGAGCCTTTTTTCCGCCGTCAAACTAGCAAAAGTGGATTTGGACACGCCCTGAACGCACCTGCGCCAGACGCTTCACGCCGTGCGCTTAGATCGATAAAATAGGGCCCATAATGTCTAAACCATCCGAGGTAGACTGACCCCGAATGTTTCTGCTCCTGTAGAAGCCAGAAGTCTGTATGCAATCAACCTTGTTTTAAGAAAAACATGTTGAAATCACAATCTCATGGAGAACTTCTACACTACCCACAATCCTTAACGTGACAGTGACGTCTCTGATTGGTGGAACTTGCTGTTACCACGGTAATGTCTACTGTACCTGCGAACGGCTAAAGCGAGCTGCTACCACTGACTGTCTATGATTGGTTCTGTACACAGTCTTGTACCTTTGCCTTTTTTGCCGTTTTCTTTTGTAATAGGATTCAGATAATTGCTGAGCTTGATGATTTAATAACTAAAAATAAAAATCAATACAACAAAAGGAGTCCTGAAGACAGCAGGCAAAACTGTTCCAAAACGTCGAAGAAGCCAAAAGACCAGGAATCCCAAAAAGTCACAGACAATCACAAAGGCGGAAAAACACAAGGCAGGAAGTAAAACAAGACATGACAAGGGAGAAAAACAGACTATCAAAATAAAACAGGAAACTGAAACATACACAACCATGACAACTTTTTATACAAGAATTTTATGAAACGTCATTGGAGATATTGAACGGGGGAAAATAACTTCCAGAACAAGAGCCGTTGAAGAGTCGGCGATCACTATGGCACAGAAAAAAATACTTTGATTTAAGTAATTAAATTAAATTAAAAGTTTTAAATTGGAATCCTATGAAACTACACATGGTGAGATACATGTCGATTGTTAAAATAACATGATGTCAGGGCTTTGTGCGAGGATGACTCAAGCCAATGATTCAACCAGAATCCTGATCACTGATTTATTTATTTATTTATTTATTTATTTATTTTAGCTGTAGCGCCACCTTTTGGTTGAAATGACCATCACATTTTGCAGGATCACCAAGACTTGTTGTTTGCATGTGTAATCTAAATTTGGAAAGAAGTTCTGGCAGTTTATGTTCAATAGAAGTTGGCAAGAATGTAAGGAAAGCAGTAAAAAAAAGTGTTTTGCAAAAAACTAAATATGGTAAAAAAAAAAAAAATCTCTTGGTAAGAGAAAAAGAAAACCTTTTTATCTTTAGTCCTTTTTACTGGACTAGTGGACTACTCCTCAGATTTCTTGTGACTCATGATGATTGGATGGTCATTAAAATGTAGCAGTAATAAGTGTTCATGCACCACCAGTCTGCTGGTTCCTGTTTGAATCATGGGATTTAGGAATCACAGTAGAGTATGTGGGGAGACAGCTACGGCATTTTCATTTTCCCGCGAGGACACTGTCAGGCAAAGACACATCTGTCAATTTCGGGGAAGAAAATAACCGGAGTATATGTTATATGTCGTCAGGTTTGCTGTGCATTTAATTAAACATACATTTATTTTTTATCAAATTCACATTATAAGATATTGGGGTGTCTGTGGCTCAGGAGCAGGGTTCAAAATTAACATTTTGGTCCACCAGCCAAATGGCTAGTCGAGGTTCAAAGTTGACCAGCAACTCAAAAGTTTACCATTGGTTATTTTTTGGCTGGCAAGTGAAGCAAATCTACCAGCCACTTGCATATTTTACCAGCATTTGGCTGGTAAATGGTGCTCATTTTGAACCCTGCTCAGGAGGCAGAGCAGGTCATGCTTTGCTCACATGGTTGGCGGTTCGATCCACGGCTCCTGGTGCCCGCATGTTAAGCCGGCTGGAACACTGGCTGCGCGGCCTGAGCGTGGCGTTTCTGTTGCGTGTCAGCTGCGGGGCGGCTGCGTAGATTTTTCTGTCTTTACACACCGGAAACGTGTCTGACGCGGCGCTGCTGCTGCTGCTAGCCTTGTCTGGACACATGTATGTTTCCCTTTGATAAAATGAAATACCATGTTAAACATAAATATATACTGATTGGATTACAGCAGAGACAACGTCGGCAGTATTGACGGCAAAATAGGCTCCAGAATATTTAGTTCTGTATTGACAGGTGCAATATTTGAAAATCGATAATTATTTATTATTATTTATTTAAATTACATTTATATCTGCATTAATGTCAAAACCTAGAGAGACTTTCAAACATCAAAATGTCATGTATTGAATGTATTTTTGTCAAAATGACATATTCTATTCTATTTTGCCTGGAAACGCTTCCGACACGCTTGTGTGTCGCGTGAAAAATAGGCGTCGGTTCTATTTTTAGCAGGCACGCGTGTCACACAGGCAGTGTGGAAGCTCTAACCTGTTAGCATGGGAGCCAAAATAAAAACAGACACGCCACGCAGCCGGTGTGCAGCTGGCACACAAAGTGTCTCTGAGCAAAACGCTGAACCCCAAGTTGCTTCCGACGGCCAGTGCCTTGCATGCCAGCCATCACCATCGGTGTGAATGAGAGGCAAGTTGTAAAGCACTTTGTCTAGTAAGGTAGAAATATATAAATGCAGGCCATTATTTTAGTCTAGGAGCTGGGCTAGCCATTGATTAAAAAAACAATGTATTAATGCATTCAATGAGTAAAAGACGACCGTAAGTGATGCACCTAAAAACTGGACCAATACAACAGCCAATGGATATGAACGGGAAAAAAACCACTTAAAGATCAAAAATCTGCAGTATATAAATAAAATATCAGTATCACTTTACTGTAAAAATAAATGAGTAGATATAGTATCTTAGTAATGATTCTTCCCATTTTCTACAGACTATAGTCAAGGGTCCAATTACTAGCTTTCTGGTGCTTTAAGGCATTTCACACAGTCTTCATCTGCAGATGAAATTTTCTCAGTTGTCATGGAGATGGATCTGTTGACACATCAAGCCCAGTAAATGTTATGATTTCATTCTGAGCAGTTTTAGGACTTATTGTTGGCTTAAACGTTCAGTATCATGTAATGTGTTCTTACTCAGCCCATGCTACACCCCTGCTGGGAAACAGACAAACATATGGACCAAACAAGCATGAAAGGTTTGCGCAAATAAATTAGTTTTGATGTACTTAGTTCCAGTGAAAATAGATAACAATCCATAGACCACAGCTGCTTCATAGTTGTGGTCTCTCAAAACGTTATGTTACGCATGTAAAACCTGTAAATAAGGCTAGACATAAAAGATCGCTGGAATTAATATGGAGTTAAAGGGCCAACTTTTGGTTTTGAAATTGTGCCTGGAGCTTATCACTGTAATTATGATTAAAGCTTAGGTTTTCCCATTCTCGTAGATGAACTTGGACCCGTTGCCACCAGTGATCCCAAACTGTTTGAGGGCTGATGTCAGACTCCCAGCGTCCCAGAGTCCCAGATGTAACCAGTACAACACTGCTGGGAACCTGACGCACGCCTTCCTATACTCTCCCAGTATGTATCAGCAACCACCTCACACAAAACAAACCCAGACAAACACGTTCACAAAACCCTGAGTCAACCAGGGGTCCGTTTCAGGAAGGAGGTTTAACAAGCTCTGACTCTAACCCTGAACTCTGAGTTGATTTACCCTGAGATGGGAAACTCTGAGTTTTCGGTTCCAGAACAGCTGATATGAGTTGGTTCAATCAACTCAGAGTAGTTTCACTCAGGGTTAAGCACGTGCACCACCACAATAAAAAGGCAGCATGAATGGAGCCATGATACTACGATTCACCATGGTAACAACCACAAACAAACGGTCGGAGGAAATACTCATGCGCACATACAGCGAGTTTGCATGTATTTCGTTAAAAAAGCAACACAGCGTGTGCTGCAAAAGAGAGAGGACTTGCGTGGGAGAAAATTGCTGCTAGGGTAAATGCGTAAGTTCCAATATAGTGTATTAATATCATAGTTAATCATAAGTATAATATTACTGGTGAAATGGTATTGAAACTATATCTATAAAAGTACTACGCCTACTAATCCCATTCTGAGGCTGCAGCACCATCATTAACAGAATTATAACTCATAATCTTTTATTTCAAAGGGTTTACATCATTCACCTGCAATCATGTGGAACTCCTTTTTAATGTCTCTTACTGGTTTGTGTTCAGGGAACACTACAAAAGCGTTTCAGAGCGAGTCACTTTTTCTTACTTTGCTACAGTGGCTTTAACATCACCAATGTTGTAAAGACGTGACGTTAGTGACATGAGGACGGATAACGTTATGTAGGCTACATAACTGATAGACAGGGAAGAAAACCGACAACGCTCAAATAGGTAGGCTAGTAGGCTATCTGGAAATGAAAATGCATCTATAGTCGGGGCCTCATTATCATCTCCCGACGTATGTTTAACTCCCTGCGAAGTAGCCTAAAGCCTATAGCTTCTTCATCAACGGGATCGTCGACAAAAGGAAATGCCATGTTTTGAGAACAAAAACGTTTAAAGTCTGCCTAACGGCGGATTTACACCAACTGCGGAACGGCTCCACTGCGTGTCGGCTCCGTGCTCCGCCATCCTTCAATACCCACCAGGTCCGTATTTGTTGCGGAATTGCTGCGGCCATGACTGACAGCTTAAGTCACGAGGACCCACGAGATCTCACGAATTCACGTATGATCGCGCGATATAACAGGATGTAGTTGCTATAAACAGAACCACAAAACCAACAACAGTTTGTTTCCATTCCGACTCCAGGCCTGTCTCCGCCCATTATGACGTTTTCAAGGTGTAGTGCAGGGAAATATGATCCGCCATGAGCACGGTGTATTTTATTTTGAAAATTAACCGGATGTTTTATTTTGCTTCTGTGCTCGACTTCCTGTCCCACACTGTCTGCCCTGTGCTGAATTGCTGCGGAGCTCTCCGGCATCCGGCAAAAAGTAGAAGCTCTGCGTATCTGCTCTGCAGGGCGGAACGCAGCCGTTCTGCAGTCAGTGGAAGGTAGGACATTGGAAGAATGCGTCGGTATGGTCGATTGGATTTTGACCTAAGTTTCTCAGGAAATCAAATTTTTAATCACAAAACAGGAAATTAAAAGGCCGTTGCTATCTGGCTATCCACATAGACAGTAAAATGAATGGACAAAGCGACGCCGTAGACTTCCACGGAGACCAGTGAAGTCTATTAGAAGCACTTTTCCAGTGATGGCTGAGCGTTACTGAGCAGCCTCCAACTGAGCTTGAAGACGTAAATGTGACGTGAGCGACCTGTCTGAAAGTTGGAAGTCTTCTGGTAGCTGTGCCAAGAGAAATCTCAATCAATCTAGCAGGGACGGAGAGATTAGGTATATGTAAGGAGATAACATAGGCACAGGCTAATTATTGCTAACTAAAATGTTAGTTAACATTAGTAACCACCTCCATTTACACATCTTGACTTTATCTCCTGCTGGGAAAATACACTCCCACCTTGTTACATGGACCTTATCTGCATTTTAGCAAAATTCCACAAGATTCTCTACACCAGACATATGCACTATGACGACAAGAAATGGTTGCCTTAGGGAATCACACTGCACAGTATCTGCAAATTCTATTGAACCATGTTTTACTAGACTCTGGTGCAGGTTCCCATTAATTGCATCCCATTCTTATAGCTATTTCAATGCAAATGAACAGACTCTACATTCACTACTTTTAATGTATTTTCGTTTTTTGGCTGTAGTTAAAGTTCTTCTGCAGCGTCCAATACAAAATACAAAGTCTATAGACTGTAGTTTGAAGTGATGTTATGTGCGATGGTAACATTGTTGCTCACTGAATACAGAGACAATCACTTTATGTAAAGGCTGTACAGATAAACGGGTTTGTATCCAGATGCACAACTCTGACAGGCAGGTTAAAGAGCCCCTATTATACTCCTTTTCAGCGGCATATTTGTACTCTTGGGGTCCACTAGAATTGGTTACATGCTTTGATGTTTCTCATACTGCCTATTGCTGCAGCGCCTCTGTCTGAAATGCTCTGTCTGAAATGCTCTGTCTGAGCTCTTGGCCCGGAAAGCTAATGCGTGACAACAGTACACAAGCTATGTGGCTAGCAGTAGGCCAGTATAATGTGTAACATACTCCAGGACTAATGATGGGAACTGAGAATTAATGAGTTGGCTGGAGTTGTGGCGCTTTCTCTCGAAATGACCTGGATTTCTCTATGTGGGGGGTGTAGTTGACCTTGTAGCCTGGCTGAGAATTGTGTCTTTCTTGTTTATTGTTCGCTCTCTCTCTCTCTGTTAATGTGAAAGTGACACAATAACACACAATAACATGTTTACTCCAACAGATACAAAGAGGGAATGTCTACTTCCTGTGCTAGACACACTGATAGAGGCACATTCATCCTGAGTCATTTTTCAGTCATTTTTTGTTTTTAAATAGACAATGAATTATGACACTTGAAGGCCTAAACAACTGTTTCCAAGCCCAGTGAGATGATGCAGCAGAGTGCTAGGTTTCTCAAAACTGAAGTTGAGGTTCATGTGCACAAAAAAAACTGTCTTTTTAGCAAGAAGATTGTTCATATAAAAGTCCACAGATTTTACAAAGTATCGTACTAGGCAGAAATACTCCCGAGGCGATTTGCGAGGGGATAAGGAGGTAAAGCCATCCCCCTTGTTAGCAAAATGACCAAAATGCATGTCTGTTGTTAATCTGCCCCCCTTCTCCATCCCCTAGTAGGAGAGAGAGTGCAGGGGCAGAGGGGTTGTTTGGTTGAATGTTAGTCTATTCTGCCTGAGTCATTGATCCTTTATCTGACTGAAGTTTGTGCACGTTAGACTCTACGGCTCCGACCACAGCTCTGAAATATTCAGTACTCACTGTGTATTTATAAATCCACGGCGCTGTCCATGGAGCTGAAGTAACAGACGGATTTGTAATCATGTCTTTTTGTCGCCCTCCTATCAGTTTCGTCTTGGATTTATAATATTCTCTAAACTACATACAGTAGCTAGGGCGGGTGGTATTGAAAAATACGGAACCAAAAGAGTTGTTCATGGGGTGAACGAAACGAACAGATCCGTCCCTCCCTGTTAAAAATGAACAAATCACCTGCTGGTTGTACCTTCTGTCTTTACACATTCAGTGAAGTTATTCCTCTCACCACACGTTACCACATCTAAAAAAAAAAAATCACTGTTTGTCGTTGTTCTTGCAGATCTGAATGCGACAGCGGACCAGCAGTACGATGCTCTAATAATGAGTAATGTGGTGCCAATGTACCCCGAGTTCAAGAGTAAGTTACTGGTTAATACTACACTGCAGCACTTCCCCTTTTTTCTCCTTGAATGTAATCGTCTCTCCTCTCCTCTGTTAAGAGATCTGGGACTATTTTTACAGCACGCTATTAAAGAAATATGCATCTATTTACAACGGCATTAACGTGGTGACGGGCCCTGCCTTCGATTACAACCATGACGGCCAATACGACACTCCAGAGCAGATCCAGCAGTAAGTTTCATTTTCTTGTTAAACTGATGGCATTACCATTACCACCTATACAGCTTCTTCGTTTTCAGTACAAATAGCCTTGATTTGTGCTCCACTGTGACATTTTTACTTCATCCACAGGGTTTAAAAGCCAAAAGGGTTGTTTTATATTTATCCCTGCAGACCACTCAATACATTTTCTCATGAATGCCATCGTTTATTTGGTCTGACTTTCTACACAGTTCTATTGTTCTATAGAAAAAAAACAACAACTGCTATTTCCACCGGTCAACCAAGCGCGAGCTGCGGTTCTCAATAAGGGAGAAAGAGTCGATGTGTGCTTCAAGACAATTTCCTGAGTTTTTTTTATGTGAAATTGCCATGTTACACAAAATATTAAACATAGCATAGTGTCGCTTCCCTAATAACTCTACAGCATACAGGGCTATTTTAGACTATGCTATGCTATTAACTTTGTGTCAGTACTAATACCACACTGTAAAAAAGTCCTGCTTTGAAAATGTTACTTCAGTAAAAGTATGCAAGTATCATCAGGGAAATGTACTTAAAGTATTGAAAGTAAAAGTACTCGATGCAGAAAAATCCTCCCATTTTAGAAACTGGAAACGATCCAAACAGTTGTGTGTTTAATGGTCTGATCATTTCAGCTGGACTTGTAGGCCGTTATTGTTGGGTAGTTTAATTCATAATAAAACATATTGTATAAACTACATGTGTTTTGTGTGCAAAAATCTTAACTTGTAAAGTAACTAAAGCTGTCAGACGAATGTAGTGGAGTAAAAAGTACAATATTTCTCCCTGGAATGTAGCGGAGTAGAAGTTGAAAGCAGCATGAAAAGAAAAGACAAAAGTACAAGTAGTAACCTTTATTTAGCCAGGTAGGCCGCTGAGAACAGGTTCTCATTTGCAAAGGTGACCTGGACAAGAAAAGCGTAGGCGTGCAAGACAACAAATAGTTTCACATTCAATACAGTACAAGAATACAGAATACAATATGCTTCATAAAGTGCAGAATATGTGGGCATTACAAATGCCGGCACGTAGCGAGGTGTAAGTAAGTCGATGGATATGCAGTATGCATGAACAGAGAGTCTATATCACTGCTGAGATGGTGTAAAGAGTCAATAATCAGTTAGTCTAGTGGTCTAGTTAGTGAAGTAGATCAGTTATAACACAATGTATATGAATAGACAGTCTAGACATATAAATGCTGAATGTGGAGAAGAGAGAGACAATATACAGTGTACAGTGCAAATTATATATATATATATATATATATATAAATAAATGGACTTAGTTACATGACACCACTGACTGTGAGCCAGACTGTTTCACTTGACACCTGTGTTGGACCTCACTAATGCTCTTGTTGCATTAGTATATATGCTCCTGAACTCGGACGAAATGAGGCTGTTAGAGCAAGGTAAGACAAGTTTGTTTTTGTGTGACTCCAGGTTTGTGTCCGGAACGAACATCCCGATCCCCACGCATTACTTTGCTGTGTTAACCAGCTGCGGGGACTCGGCCCTGCCGGTGAACACCTGTGCCGGCAGGCTGCAGACAGTGTCCTTCCTGCTGCCTCACAGACAAGACAACTCTGAAAGCTGCAAAGTAAGAAACCACACCATGATACATTTCCAATTTAATATGACTCTTCATCCCTCACACACTGGGCCATTCATTTAAACTGAAACTTTCTGTATGACTGAGCATGGCCCTGCCTTACCTGTTGACTGCTCCTGAACAAAGCAGCACTGTCTTCTGTTCCCCTGTGTAACGGTCATGGTCAGTTGCTTTTGTCAGTCCCTTGTCCATTCTTGGTTGAGACTGAATTCCCTGCTAGTGCTACACTGGACTTTCCACGTTCATTTTGCCACGAGACTTAGATTTCTAGAGCCTGTGTTGCTAAATGATGACAAGTTCATCAGGGTTCATGCCTTTTGGCAGCATGAATGTACCACTTCAATCTACTTATACTCCCTCATGCATGATTTAAAAATAGAAAGAAGCACCGTGCAAAAAGGATAAGAGGCTGACAGCTTCTGGTCAACTCCCATAACTCAAAGCCAAGGCAAGATAAACTTCACTACTGGAACATAAAAGAACCTAAGGATGCCTAGACTGTCCAGTATATTTCTAGAGATGAAGTGCAAAGTTTGGTTTAATGGGGGTCCTATAAGAAAGGTCAGGAGATTACCAACAATATTGAGATAAGTCATCCAGGTATTCTGGGTCTACCTACATGGAATCATCCTCTGGGGACCGAGAATATCTACATGAAGGTCTCTGGTAATCCGGCCAGCACTTTTTTGAACAAAGTCAACGAAATTCAGATCTTGCTGAGATGTTTAATTGGACCAAGCAGGTGGTGAAGACAACGGTCGCAGCGCTGCCTGGAAGGGGACGTTGGGGGCTTAAAACACCATCGACTGTGTAGTAGTGTCCGGGAGCATGCCTCCCCGGAGAAATCTTTGGCCGTAATAGGCCACATTTGGTGGCCTCTGACACACTATTCTATCATATATGCTGATCTAATCATTTAAATGAAGTTTCCTCCCTATATTTTTGTATATATTCTTATTACATATTATTTTATTATTGCCTATATCTATATGAGTCAATCAACTGACACAACCTGAGTAACGTGCATGTCGCCTACTTATGGTGCCTTCAAATCAACTCAGATGTGTTAGGGTTAGCGTTAGGGAAAATGGCCACCGTGTACTCCGTGTCCGCTTCCCTCTTGCTTGCAGGTACTAAATTACAGTTCTTTTTTCGAGAACAGGAAGCAACAGAAATGTAGCCCTAGTTCGGGGACACATCATCGCAAACAATTAGTTGACTTGTCCAATTTGAAATGTTGTTTTGGTCACTTTTTATTTTGCATTGACAGAGTTCACAAGACGAATCTCATTGGGTCGAGGATCTCGTGTGGTTCCACCAATCACGAGTCCGAGACGTCGAGTGGATCACAGGGTTGGATTTTTACCAGGGCAGCAGTCGCCCAATCCCAGAGCTGCTGAGGATGAAGACCCGCCCCACAGCTGCCATTCACAGAAAACAATGAAAGAGCTCTTTTCCACAAGAAATCGCCAAGATCAGTAGTCCATATCTGTAAAAGTGTTGAGTCAGTAGTCTCAAATTGTGTTATTACTTCGCCACCACTAGACTGGAGGTATCGATTTCCCAACATAGTGACATTGTTAATTTGCTTTTCAATTCTAAAAAGTTTGTAATATTATTTCTTCTCATTATATTCCTATTGTCATGATTTGTATCGTGTATTTAAGGGGTTAATTCATGCATAACCCAAATGGACAGAATGGGTATTTAAGCAGAAAACTATTTACAAATCTTTGTTGACAGTACTGGACTTTTAGAGCCGTGTTGCTACTGGACTTTAAATAATTCAATTCAATTTTATTTACAGTATCAAATCATAACTAGAACTGCAAGCAGTTATGATGGGGTCCAAGCCTCCCGGCGCCAGTCGTCCCTGACGACCCAGGGAACGCGCGAAAGCGGGACCCAAAGCGTAACGGTGGGGAGGCGAACAGTCAGTAGTGTCGAGAGGAGTGAACCGCAAGGTCTGCGGTACATTGCCGTTGCAAATATCCCATTAACATTGATTGAGTAAAAGGGTCAAAACTAGTCTATGTTGACTATAGCGCCCCCCTAATGTGCATTATCCTAATAAAAACAAATAAATCTAAAGTGGTCTAAAGGCGCTGACACACCAACCCGATTATCGGCCGTCGGACAGTCTGGCGAGGAGGTCGGTGACTCTAGTCCGTTTGGTGCGTTCTGTGCCGTCGTCAGTCGGAGGAGCCGTCGGCGGTCATTTTGGCCAATTTGACTTGTTGAAAACGATGACTGACGACAGCGTGCTCTGTGTTTACTAGGTCTGGAGAGATGTTCCGTCATTTCCGGTTTTCATTTTTAGGGCGACAATACAGATTAGCGCCACCTGCTGTTATGGAGACTTCGGCGTCGCTTCGGTGTGTTCCGAGGCACTTTTTGGACCGACGGGAGCCGACTGATCAGTCCAACTGCCTTTTCTGCTGACGGTTGGCCGTCGGGTTGGCTGAAATTCAAGCCAATCAGTCTTCGCAGATTTTAGGCCAACAAATACTTAAACAATGTAAATAACCAAATGTTTCTTTTTAATAAAACAGGACACAGTCTCCCCCGCCTGCATTGGTAGACCATGAGGAGGAAAGTAAGGTTCGCAGGAACAAATAAGACCTCAGCCAGATTCTTTGTTTTCAAAGACTAACCAGTTGAAATAACAAGTGCTGTTTTACTTGGTCTCCCCCCCAGTCCCATTTGATTGCATAAATCAATGTAACTGAAACCGAGATTCGGAAATGACAATTTCATTTAAATGTATTTGGCTGATTGTACAGAGAGAGATGGAGTCAAACAGCCAACATAAATGAATATCAAGCATCTTTCATTTGTTTTGTTTTTATCTTGTTTTCTTTATTGTGATGTGCAGCTGAAGTACACCGAGCAGCCAACATTTGCTATGAATGAATGCCCTGAGGGGAATTTGTTTTGCACTCAAGGGAGCCATATTAAACATTCTGTGAGGTTGGAGATGCTTTTAACATCGGATCCAGTAATTTTCCTGCACATTTTAGTCAGCTTATCAGCATGTTCCTGTTCTGGACAGAAATACCTCCCCCCCTCCCCAGCACTGGATGGTGAAAGTCACTACACTCTGAACGCAAGTTAAATAAAACAATGTCAGAGTTGTTGTGTCTGCATTAAAACTACTCAGTTTCCTTAAAAAATAGAGCCGTTGCTGTGCTTTCGAATATCTAAGTAGTCAACCTCAGTCCTGTAGTCCTGTTCATTATCTGTTAAAAAAGCGACTAGGGCAGCATCATCTGCAAACTCAGTCAGTGGAATGGTGGCTGACACAATTATTAGTATATAAAATAAATAACAGTGGTGATAAAACACATCCTTGTGGCACTCCCGTGTCATGATGGTTCTTGACTGACTGTGACCCGCCCTCACATACGGTTGTCTGCCTGTTAAAAAGTCCTGAATCCACTTTACAAGAGTGAGGTTTACACCCATGTTTGTCAAAGTCTGCAGACAGGATGCGTACATGAGAGGCAGGTGTTTAAGGTGTTAAATTCCATTCAGGAGGGTTGTGACTAGGGTTGGGTACCGAAATCCGGTTCCACTATGGAACCGGTTCCTACGCAACCGGTAGAAATCGGACTGGATTAGAAAGCAAATTCTGGTTCCTCATTTCGGTTCCACTTAATGTCTCGACTGAAATATTTTCCCTCCGTCGCTCTGAAACGGACATCAAAATATCACACTTTCTCTGTAGTCTACCGTTAGCTAGCTACTTTTCAAATGCCATATTTTCCCTCTGGGCTCACCAAAACGGACGTAAAAGCCTTTCTGTGATGTCAGAATCGTTTTAAAAGTACCGGTTCGGCATCGGAATCATGAAAATCCACACGATACCCAACCCTAGTCGTGACAGCATCTTCCACTCCCCTTTTCTCTCTGTAAGCAAACTGTAATGTGTCCATGTGAGCCTGGGTTTGTATTTTGAGACAAATTAAAGTGATCCGCTCAAAGCACTTCATAGCAACAGAAGTGAGTGCCAATGGCCTAAAATCGTTCAGTCCAACTGGTTTGGGTTTCTTAGGAAGTGGTAAACCCAAACCAGTTGGACTGAACGATTTCATCTATAAATGTCACATCTCGTCCTGTGCAGAGAAAAATTTGAACACATTCCGTAGAAATCCTCATCTTGAATCTGTGCAGCATAATCACTGTGACCGAACAAACTTTCATGACAGTGGAAGAAGACAGATGTACTGAAGACTGAAGTAAATGGATTAAGGTAGGAGTAGTCTATATCGACGACGTTTCATTTCCGGGATTGTTCCGGTGCCGCCGAAAATTCTGCCAGATGTCCCTCATTTCGGCCACATGTCTCGTCACCTTCTGCTTTCTTTGTGTTGGCATTCTAAACTCCGGTGGATTTTTGACGACTATGCAGGGCTTAATTTGAGCCGGAACATGTTCCGGCACCTCCGACGTTGGATCCGGAACTTTTTTTTATTGGATCCGGCACCTCCTGTGTCACTATGAAAAAGAAATTACTGTTTGTGTAGTGTTCAGTGTCGTTATCTGTCTTGTTAGTCTTTATTCCCCATTGAAGTTCCGCAAAAATCTTGCGTTTGCGTTTTCGATGCGTTTTGAGGTGAATTTTCAGGGTAAGACAGAGAGGGGGAGAGGGACGGAGGGGGGGGGGGGGAGGCACTTCAAGTGACACATGCGCTTGTGCTGGTTGAGATTGCCGTTAGCCTCGTTTCACTCAGGGGAAAAATGTCAAAAAGACAACAAAGTTTGCTTAACTTTTTCAAATACGCTGGCCAGTCGGATCCCAAACGAGTAAAAATCGTTTCCGCCGATCAAGAATGTGGAGACGTTACATTTCGTACCCATGCAGTGCATGTTCTGAAATTAAAATAAACATTGCCCTGATGTACACACAGCGTTATTTAGGCTTTTTTAGTCAGAGAAGCTACGTTTTCAGCTCTGCGTTCCGGGACCTCCCACTTTACAAATTAAGCACTGGGACTATGGTTAACTGCTCCTCAGATCTCTGCAGGGAGAGAGCAGCAGAACTCCCTCTGGCATCTTTTATACTTCCCTCCCAAGCCCCACTATGTGAAAAAATTAGGAAAAACCTCAGTGAACTTTGGCGCAGTCTGTCAATTTTGTCCACTTACTCATACCTTATTACTCAGAAAATTTGTAAATATATAAAATGAGTGTGCATTAAGAACTCAGAGAGACCTGCAGCAAGTTTGGACTTGTATGACCTCTTAGCCATGCACCAAGCCAAGCCAAATCCTAAAACATTGGATTTTGCAGAAAACTGATTCATGATGGATGAGACCAAGATGAAGTGAATGTACAGTGTTTTTTTGCTGGATATTTATTTCTCTAAACAGGTTAATGTCAGTGTCTTGTCACTGGCTGATTCACTTCTTTATACAGTATATATATATATATATATATATATATATATATAGGCCCGTGTGTAAACACAAAACTGTAGGTGGTCTGATGGTACCAAAGACACACTGTGGTGATGAGACATTAATAGATTCCTATCTGTCAGTTTGTTGAAAATAAAGACTTCTTTGGAAAAGGATTCACGCTGTGGCATTCAGGAGGGGTAAAAGGGAATTTTCTGCTGAATAGACACCCACAGGAAAAACCTTTGTTGGATATGTGCAGTTTATTTAGTTTCGCACACTGGATGATCCTCCTTATTTAACCTCAAGTGCATTGTCATCGTCAAAGATTTTATTGCAAGACTTCCCATAAAATAAGGTTACAAAACAATACTTTATCCCAACACATTCTCATGAACGGGTTTGTACGATATAGTATGAATTCGCAGCGGCCGCGGGTTCGACTACCAACCTGCTGCCCCTTTGCTTCATGTCTTTCCCCCTCTCTCTCTCTTCCCTTTCATGTATTCAGCTGTCCTATACAAATAAAGGCCAAAAAAATAATCCAAAAAGAAAAACTGCCACTGATTGGTCAGAGAGAATCGTCACTAGTGCAACATGGGACTTCCTGTCTCAGTGGGTAGAGCAGGCGCACATATACTTGAGGTCCAGGAGGTCCAGGGTTCAAATCCAACCTGTGACGATTTCCTGCATGTCTTCACTCCCTCCTTTCTCACCTAGCTGTCCTGTCAAATAAAGGCGGAAAAGCCCAAAAAAGAAAAAAACATGGAACTTCCTGCACAAACCCGCCATTTTTAAATAGCTAAACTAGCATCAAAAGCAAGGGGGTCAGCTTCTCCTCGGAACGCGTACCTTCTATGGCGCCATTTTGATGCTACCAAGCCATCACCTCCCGTTAGCATTCCATTGACTGCCATTCATTTTGACGTCACTTTGACAGCGAATAACTTTACATCTGAAGCGTTTAAAGACTCTATTTGTCCATTGTTTATTTCTAAAGAAACACGACAATGTATAAAAGGCTCCATTACCTTGTACCTCACGTTATGGCTCCGTAGCGGACGTTTTTGTACAAATAGGCTAACGATTGTGTCATAACCACGCGACTTACTGTCGCATAGTAGAGGAATGACCGTATAGTACAGGAGAAACTCGCAGGCAGTTTTGACTTAATTAGCTGTTTAAGTTTAATTACTAATGTTAACTAGCATTTTAGTTAGCAATAATTAGCCTGTGTCTATGTTATCTCCTTACATATACCTAATCTCTCTGTCTCTGCAAGATTGGGAATGAGATTTCTCTTGGCACAGCTACCAGAAGACTTCCAACTTTCAGACAGGTCGCTCATGTCACATCTACGTCGTCTCTCTCAGTTGGAGGCTGCTCAGTAACGCTCAGCCATCACCGGAAAAGTGATTCTAATATCCTTCACTGGTCTCCGTCTAGAGACACGGGATCTGTTGGTCCAGCGACCTCAACCCTTTTATTCCTTTGACCCAGATTTTTTTAAATGGCGGCCCGCGAATGTATGCCGTACACCACGCCGCACAATTGACCAAGTGCAGCCGGTGCCGCTGTTTGGATGCCGATGAGGATTCACATCGGAGAGGATTACACATGATGTCAATCTCGCCTACACTGAGGGAACAAAAGAGAAGAGTACTGGTACATAAAAGGTGAATGGAGCCGAGTAGAGACTTATCATGTAGTTGAAACACTGCATTCAGTCTCTCTCTTTTTCCCCCATTCACCCCAAACACTCAACGGCTAATCCTAATACCTGCTGTTGGAACCGCCTCAAGGGTTGGGAGATTATTACCAAGATGAATAAACAAGAAAAAAACTTTCATCTCTTCAAGCCTCTTAACCCTTGTGTTGTTGTCGGGTCAAAATTGACCCGTTTTTAAAGTTTTTTTTAGATCAGAAATAAGGTTTTCTTTAAACCAAAATGCCCAAAAATAACATGGATACATGCAGGTACCTGCAACACCGACCCATACACACAGAAGTGATGTCTTTTTTTTAAATTGAGGAATGGAGAGAAACGGACATGAAGCAGCAATAAAACAGAGAGATGTATTGCAGTAAATGGGATTTCCATAGTAACCCACTGCTTTTACAGGCCCATCCGATCAGCTGTAGCGACCAATCGATAACAAACGGGCATCCGGTGAAAGGCTGTGTGCCATTCAAACAACAGGATACACTTGTGTGTGATGAAGACAAACAGAGAAGGGGGGGGAGAGAGAGAGAGTGAGAGCATAATTATGCAAATGAAAAAAAAAAAAACAGAGGTTTCTAGTGACACTTACGATGGCTCCATTCTATTTAATGGGTCTGAACACCCAAAACACGTGCTTTCAGTTAATCTGTCTGATTGGAACTCTTCCCAGGACTGTTTGATTGACATCTTCCTGAGTGTCCTGATAGCATTGTTGCACCTGTCAGGGCTGTTTCACATTGTACGCGCAAATGGCAGCGCTGCGCCATGAAACCCATTATTGTCTTGGCTTGCGCGCGCAAGAACTGGTCTGCAGCTGGCCGCTCTTGCGTCATATACTCAACATGGTTCAACTTTGACCACTTTGGTGCGCTGTGACGTGCATTCAAAAAAACACAGAATACACGTGGATCCACAAACGGAACATGGACGAGAGGTTGATTTTGGCCGTCAGCGAGCTCCCAGAGCTGTACAGGCTACGACACGAGTTCGAGGTCGTACAGAGACCTAAGGGACAGGTACATAAAGGAGAGGAGACAAAAAAGTGGTGCAGGGGCAGACTCGGAAGTACTTTTCCATACTGTCTTGTCTGGAGCCACACGTCAGGGAGAGACAAATAGCCAGATGCTCCATTGTAGAAATGGGCTTTCGGAATGTTGTTCACATCCGGGAAATCGTAAGCCCGACTCTCGTCAGCAGACGTCAAATTGCTCCCTTTTGATTCGAAAATACCCCTGGAACCGGTCACAGTGAAAGCAGAGCTCCTTCTCCAGTCGGAAATCCCCCAACTGCTCAATGGCCCTGAGGATCTCGTGCACCCACACCCTTCTTCCTGCTGCCTTCCTCTGTCTTCTCCTCACAACCAGGGCAAGTGCCAAGGCTTTCTTTTGTTTCAAAGACAGAAAAATCGTCTCCACTACTGTGTCGCATGTACTGCACGTCTGATGTAAACACCGGACGCAGACGTGACGTGCATTCAAACATTGGTGCATGTAAATTAAAAAAGCACAACAAATATAGTTGGGAATAGGACAACCTAGCGGCGAGTGCAGCGCATGCCGCGTACAATGTGAAACGGCCTTTAGGGAGGGACAAATGACAAATTTATCATTCTAATTGGTAGAGAGGAATGCTGACCTAATTTCCTAAATTCCCATTTAAACTCCCGCCCACCTTGAACCAGAGAAGTTTAACTACCGTCAAAAGCGACCTCAATCTTTTTATTCATTTGACCCAGATTTTTATTTTATTTTTTATTTTTTTTTAAATGGCAGCCCGCGAGTCTAATCAGCCAGAATTAGTAAAATAAGCTGCATGGGGTGTTCAGAGGCTTTAAGTGTTCCGGTGAGCCAGTATGCACGACACCAGACACCTGAGGTCAAAGCAGCCAAATGGCTATGTATTTGCTAACAAATATTAAAAAAGACGGTAGATAGAAGCCAGATGTCTAAAACAAACTCACAATGTTTGCTGTGTGAAGGTCGCACTGGCAACCCTTCTCTCACACGAAACTCTGTCAATACAGGAAGAAAAAACTGCTGCAAGTGCAGGGTGAACTGAAAAGAGCGTTTGCACAAAAAAAATCGAAAACAAGTGAAAGCCTTTTTTCACCCAGAGCCCACTTCTTCTCCTGTACAAACTGCCAGCTCTGGTTAATACCCTGAGACATGACTGGATTGCTGTGACATTTTGTACATATATTGATGGTGTCCAGGGGAGGAATTGTAATAACTCTAGTGATCCCCCACACTCTTCCTCCAGCACCACCACCAGGTTAAAATGTCTTTGGTATAGGACCAAATACCTGCAACACTAATGACATCCCCATCAGCCTCAGCTGTACTTTGTGTTTTGGGCTAATGTGCACGTTTCTTTCTGCACTGAACCAAGACTCACATTATTTCACCCAGGGCTACTAGTGCCTTAACATAACCATGCCAATGTTGAATAATTCTGTAGTTGTAGCAGATTTTGTGTCGCAAGATTGGATAGTTTGGCTTAAAAATATTGTCAGTGAACGTTCAAAAGCAAAAATGTTCGAGTTGCCAGATGCGTTAATTAAAAGTTATAAATAAACATTTCAAGGAGACATGGTTGTCTCCACAGGCAGCTGTAGGGGAATAAGATTAATCAATTGGTAAATAAAAAATGTTTCATGTCCTGATGGGAAATGGCGATATAGGATACGAAACCACAAAACAATCGTGATCAGATTGTTTCCTAACACCGGTGCTAAAACGATACCGGTGCCTGATCCCATACTTTAAAAAAAGAAGAGCACAAAACCACAAATCGGCGACATTAAAGCTATAGTGTGTAGTTTCTGTCTTCCCCATGAGGAATTCTAAGACATGACAACGTCCACATGGTACAAGCCTTCCGTGATCACGCCCCCACCCCCACCCCACAGTTGCTAGTAGCCAAGGAGGACACGGAGGATTAAGAAAACATGACGGACTCTTCAGAAGAGGGAATTAGCTTCACTTGAGTTTGTGCGCGGGAAAGTCGCCGGACGCCACAATCTTCTGAACATAGTCACACTGAGAGATACAGAGAGAGTTGTGTGGAGCTGATGGTCTTAATTAGCTTTGTAGCGACTCATTTGGCAACGGCTTGAATGTAACAAACGGTCATTAATATCAAAATGTTACGCACTAAAGCTTTAAGGAGCTGTTTCTGCTGACAGAACAGTTAGTTCTGAATGGATGCGTGCTTAAAATCGCTGGTAGGAACCATGGACGGATTTCTGAACGGGCCTACCGGCTACATGCCCAGGGGCCCAAAGTGTCAGGGGCCCCCTGGCCTTTACCTGGGACACACATCCTGACCACAAAGAGATGCAAAATGACTACAAACAGGGGCAAAACAGTTACAAAAAACACAAAGTGACCACATAGAAACACAAAAAAACAGCATACTGACAAAGAGACACACATTAACAAAAAGAGGCAAAAGCAAGTCTGTGTCTTTCTCCTATGTAGGAGTCCATTGTCTCATAATCCACCCATGCTCTGAACTTTTATTGCAGTTGACCAAGTATGACTAAACATGGTGCTCTCATCCCGCTATCTTTTAGAGCAGCGTGGCTCATCCAATAATAACTGTCATTTCAAACAGATCTCCTCAGGGTACATTGGTTTCACTGTATGCTCTTGTGTAGGTGTGTGAGTGAGACAGCAAGTAAAACCAAAACTGGCAGATCCTCCCTGTGTAAAAAGGGACTGACGCGAGTTGTGGTCAGTGCTTCCCCTTTTGATCAACCGAGAGGGAACTCATACTTGTAAAAACAGTCACAGGTGATAAGTCAGACTCACTGTTGGACATAAAATGTGTGTATAATAATGTCATCCGTTCATCAGCATCATCTTCTCATTAGTGTCCAGATCCTTTGCATGTTTTGGAAAAGTGGCAGTAAAAGTAGGTTGTTGTTTTTTTAGCAAAATGTACTCAAAGCAAAAGTCCTTATTTGGGACCGTTTGGTATTTATGGAAAGGACCACCAGAGGAAAATAGGGGAAGGTCATGGATTGTTATTCGTTCTTCAGTCTCGGCCCCCCCTTGGACCCTCCCTGTTTAGGCAGCCACCGTGGGATTTCCCAAACTGAATAAATATAAACACAAAACTGCTTTTCTAGCTCCATCATGTTGTAACTAAGACAAAAATTTGTTTTTTTGTGATTGTTGGGGGCAAAAATCCTTGATTATTCGGCACGTTTTCTTAAAACATGCGATGGAATATGGGGGATATTTATGCAGTTTTATGCGATGAAATTGCGGGACCTTGCAAAAACTGCGGTTTCATCGTGGCTTCATCGCGGGGTTTGCAGCTTTTCGATGATGTTCACGTCGCGTAATAACGTCACTTCATAACGTCACTTCATAACGTCACTTCATAACGTTCCCATGGCAAAAGGGAAAACGGCTGCTCTTGTGTGAAGTAAACGCAAAATTTTTCAACTTTCTGCTAAGATATATGGGACTTTTTTGCAAGGAAAATGCGGGGATTATGAAATCATGCAAGCCCCGCATAAATATGCAGACTTTGTCTGATTATGCATTGAATTATGTGATAGCATAATCTCATTTTTCTGGAGGGACTGACTAGCATGATTGCCGGACCAGACGCGAGTTTTTAAGTTGAAAAGTCGAAGCTCGGGGACAGCACCAGCCGGGAGGGAATGAGACGTAGGCCTGGCACAGCCAGTTCCTTTTTAAGGATTCAGGTTATTCTGAGTCACTCACTAAACTCAACCAGGTTGTGCGAGGCACTTGAGTCAGTATTGTTAAATCGCCAAGGAAACTCAG